>NW_025958068.1:0-51652 GCF_023159225.1 Perognathus longimembris pacificus | reverse complement strand
GTAGTAACAAAAATAATAAATAGACAACTGGTCGACCTCATTAGAAATAAAAACCCAAAAGATTAGATAGACAAACAAACAAACACATAAATGTGGAGAGAAGGGCAGTGCGCGCAGGAGCAAAGGTAAAGAGCAGACAGACCTGAATCCTTATCTTTACAAGGTCGACCTCAGAACATTGTTCAGTTTGTCTCGGTGACAGATAATGGAAGGAAGGGCAGGCAACTGGTCGACTTCATTTAAATAAACAAATAAAAAATAAGATAAACTCTCAGGAATAGATAAATAATAACAAAAAAATTTTAAAGTGGAGAAAGCGAGAGCGCGCGAATGCACTCAAGCAAACACAAACAGTACAGCACGATGCGTATTTTTTTTTTAAATTGACAAAATAAATAAAAAATAAATCAAAAATAAAATAAGTGGAAAAGGCGAGAGTGCGCGAGCACACAGGAGCAAAGACAAGCAGCGCAGCTTGATGCGTAGTAAAAAAAAATAATAAATAGACAACTGGTCGACCTCATTAGAAATAAAAACCCAAAAGATTAGATAGACAAACAAACAAACACATAAATGTGGAGAGAAGGGCAGTGCGCTCAGGAGCAAAGTCAAACAGCAGACAGACCTGAATCCTTATCTTTACAAGGTCGACCTCAGAACTTTGTTCAGTTTGTCTCGGTGACAGATAATGGAAGGAAGGGCAGGCAACTGGTCGACTTCATTTAAATAAACAAATAAAAAATAAGATAAAATCTCAGGAATAGATAAATAATAACAAAAAAATTGTAAAGTGTAGAAAGCGAGAGCGCGCGAATGCACTCAAGCAAACACAAACAGCACAGCACGATGCGTATTTTTTTTAAATTGACAAAATAAATAAAAAATAAATCAAAAATAAAAATAAGTGGAAAAGGCGAGAGTGCGCGAGCACACAGGAGCAAAGACAAGCAGCGCAGCTTGATGCGTAGTAAAAAAAATAATAAATAGACAACTGGTCGACCTCATTAGAAATAAAACCCCAAAAGATTAGATAGACAAACAAACAAACACATAAATGTGGAGAGAAGGGCAGTGCGCGCAGGAGCAAAGGTAAACAGCAGACAGACCTGAATCCTTATCTTTACAAGGTCGACCTGAAATTTGTACAGTTTGTCTCGGTGACTGATAATGGAAGGAAGGGCAGGCAACTGGTCGACTTCATTTAAATAAACAAATAAAAAATATGATAAACTCTCAGGAATAGATAAATAATAACAAAAAAATTGTAAAGTGGAGAAAGCGAGAGCGCGCGAATGCACTCAAGCAAACACAAACAGCACAGCACGATGCGTATTTTTTTTAAAAATTGACAAAATAAATCAAAAATGAATCAAAAATAAAAATAAGTGGAAAAGGCGAGAGTGCGCGAGCACACAGGAGCAAAGACAAGCAGCGCAGCTTGATGCGTAGTAAAAAAAATAATAAATAGACAACTGGTCGACCTCATTAGAAATAAAAACCCAAAAGATTAGATAGACAAACAAACAAACACATAAATGTGGAGAGAAGGGCAGTGCGCGCAGGAGCAAAGGTAAACAGCAGACAGACCTGAATCCTTATCTTTACAACGTCGACCTCAGAACTTTGTTCAGTTTGTCTCGGTGACGGATAATGGAAAGAAGGGCAGGCAACTGGTCGACTTCATTTGAAATAAACAAATAAAAAATAAGATAAACTCTCAGGAATAGATAAATAATAACAAAAAAATTGTAAAGTGGAGAAAGCGAGAGCGCGCGAATGCACTCAAGGAAACACAAACAGCACAGCACGATGCGTATTTTTTTTAAAAATTGACAAAATAAATCAAAAATATATCAAAAATAAAAATAAGTGGAAAAGGCGAGAGTGCGCGAGCACACAGGAGCAAAGACAAGCAGCGCAGCTTGATGCGTAGTAAAAAAAATAATAAATAGACAACTGGTCGACCTCATTAGAAATAAAAACCCAAAAGATTAGATAGACAAACAAACAAACACATAAATGTGGAGAGAAGGGCAGTGCGCGCAGGAGCAAAGGTAAACAGCAGACAGACCTGAATCCTTATCTTTACAACGTCGACCTCAGAACTTTGTTCAGTTTGTCTCGGTGACGGATAATGGAAGGAAGGGCAGGCAACTGGTCGACTTCATTTAAATAAAAAAATAAAAAATAAGATAAACTCTCAGGAATAGATAAATAATAACAAAAAAATTGTAAAGTGGAGAAAGCGAGAGCGCGCGAATGCACTCAAGGAAACACAAACAGCACAGCACGATGCGTATTTTTTTTAAAAATTGACAAAATAAATCAAAAATATATCAAAAATAAAAATAAGTCGAAAAGGCGAGAGTGCGCGAGCACACAGGAGCAAAGACAAGCAGCGCAGCTTGATGCGTAGTAAAAAAAATAATAAATAGACAACTGGTCGACCTCATTAGAAATAAAAACCCAAAAGATTAGATAGACAAACAAACAAACACATAAATGTGGAGAGAAGGGCAGTGCGCGCAGGAGCAAAGTCAAACAGCAGACAGACCTGAATCCTTATCTTTACAAGGTCGACCTCAGAACTTTGTTCAGTTTGTCTCGGTGACGGATAATGGAAGGAAGGGCAGGCAACTGGTCGACTTCATTTAAATAAACAAATAAAAAATAAGATAAACTCTCAGGAATAGATAAATAATAACAAAAAAATTGTAAAGTGGAGAAAGGGAGAGCGCGCGAATGCACTCAAGCAAACACAAACAGCACAGCACGATGCGTATTTTTTTTAAAAATTGACAAAATAAATCAAAACTAAATCAAAAATAAAAATAAGTGGAAAAGGCGAGAGTGCGCGAGCACACAGGAGCAAAGACAAGCAGCGCAGCTTGATGCGTAGTAAAAAAAATAATAAATAGACAACTGGTCGACCTCATTAGAAATAAAAACCCAAAAGATTAGATAGACAAACAAACAAACACATAAATGTGGAGAGAAGGGCAGTGCGCGCAGGAGCAAAGGTAAACAGCAGACAGACCTGAATCCTTATCTTTACAACGTCGACCTCAGAAGTTTGTTCAGTTTGTCTCGGTGACGGATAATGGAAGGAAGGGCAGGCAACTGGTCGACTTCATTTAAATAAACAAATAAAAAATAAGATAAACTCTCAGGAATAGATAAATAATAACAAAAAAATTGTAAAGTGGAGAAAGCGAGAGCGCGCGAATGCACTCAAGCAAACACAAACAGCACAGTCACGATGCGTATTTTTTTTAAAATAGACAAAATAAATAAAAAATAAAAATATGTGGAAAAGGCGAAAGTGCGCGAGCACACAGGAGCAAAGACAAGCAGCGCAGCTTGATCCGTAGTAAAAAAAATAATAAATAGACAACTGGTCGACCTCATTAGAAATAAAAACCCAAAAGATTAGATAGACAAACAAACAAACACATAAATGTGGAGAGAAGGGCAGTGCGCGCAGGAGCAAAGGTAAACAGCAGACAGACCTGAATCCTTATGTTTACAAGGTCGACCCCAGAACTTTTTTCAGTTTGTCTCGGTGAGGGATAATGGAAGGAAGGGCAGGCAACTGGTCGACTTCATTTAAATAAACAAATAAAAAATAAGATAAACTCTAAGGAATAGATAAATAATAACAAAAAAATTGTAAAGTGGAGAAAGCGAGATCGCGCGAATGCACTCAAGCAAACACAAACAGCACAGCACGATGCGTATTTTTTTTAAATTGACAAAATAATTCAAAAATAAATCAAAAATAAAAATAAGTGGAGAAGGCGAGAGTGCGCGAGCACACAGGAGCAAAGACAAGCAGCGCAGCTTGATGCGTAGTAAAAAAAATAATAAATAGACAACTGGTCGACCTCATTAGAAATAAAAACCCAAAAGATTACATAGACAAACAAACAAACACATAAATGTGGAGAGAAGGGCAGTGCGCGCAGGAGCAAAGGTAAACAGCAGACAGACCTGAATCCTTATCTTTACAAGGTCGACCTCAGAACTTTGTTCAGTTTGTCTCGGTGACGGATAATGGAAGGAAGGGCAGGCAACTGGTCGACTTCATTTAAATAAACAAATAAAAAATAAGATAAACTCTCAGGAATAGATAAATAATAACAAAAAAATTGTAAAGTGGAGAAAGCGAGAGCGCGCGAATGCACTCAAGCAAACACAAACAGCACAGCACGATGCGTATTTTTTTTAAATTGACAAAATAAATAAAAAATAAATAAAAAATAAAAATAAGTGGAAAAGGCGAGAGTTCGCGAGCACACAGGAGCAAAGACAAGCAGTGCAGCTTGATGTGTAGCAAAAAAAATAATAAATAGACAACTGGTCCACCTCATTAGAAATAAAACCCAAAAGATTAGATAGACAAACAAACAAACACATAAATGTGGAGAGAAGGGCAGTGCGCGCAGGAGCAAAGGTAAACAGCAGACAGACCTGAATCCTTATCTTTACAAGGTCGACCTCAGAACTTTGTTCAGTTTGTCTCGGTGACTGATAATGGAAGGAAGGGCAGGCAACTGGTCGACTTCATTTAAATAAACAAATAAAAAATAACATAAACTCTCAGGAATAGATAAATAATAACAAAAAATTGTAAAGTGGAGAAAGCGAGAGCGCGCGAATGCACTCAAGCAAACACAAACAGCACAGCACGATGCGTATTTTTTTTTTAAATTGACAAAATAAATCAAAAATAAAAATAAGTGGAAAAGGCGAGAGTGCGCGAGCACACAGGAGCAAAGACAAGCAGCGCAGCTTGATGCGTAGTAAAAAAAATAATAAATAGACAACTGGTCGACCTCATTAGAAATAAAAACCCAAAAGATTAGATAGACAAAAAAACAAACACATAAATGTGGACAGAAGGGCAGTGCGCGCAGGAGCAAAGGTAAACAGCAGACAGACCTGAATCCTTATCTTTACAACGTCGACCTCAGAACTTTGTTCAGTTTGTCTCGGTGACGGATAATGGAAGGAAGGGCAGGCAACTGGTCGACTTCATTTAAATAAACAAATAAAAAATAAGATAAACTCTCAGGAATAGATAAATAATAACAAAAAAATTGTAAAGTGGAGAAAGCGAGAGCGCGCGAATGCACTCAAGCAAACACAAACAGTACAGCACGATGCGTATTTTTTTTTAAATTGACAAAATAAATAAAAAATAAATCCAAAATAAAATAAGTGGAAAAGGCGAGAGTGCGCGAGCACACAGGAGCAAAGACAAGCAGCGCAGCTTGATGCGTAGTAAAAAAAAATAATAAATAGACAACTGGTCGACCTCATTAGAAATAAAAACCCAAAAGATTAGATAGACAAACAAACAAACACATAAATGTGGAGAGAAGGGCAGTGCGCTCAGGAGCAAAGTCAAACAGCAGACAGACCTGAATCCTTATCTTTACAAGGTCGACCTCAGAACTTTGTTCAGTTTGTCTCGGTGACAGGTAATGGAAGGAAGGACAGGCAACTGGTCGACTTCATTTAAATAAACAAATAAAAAATAAGATAAAATCTCAGGAATAGATAAATAATAACAAAAAAAATTGTAAAGTGGAGAAAGCGAGAACGCGCGAATGCACTCAAGCAAACACAAACAGCACAGCACGATGCGTATTTTTTTTAAATTGACAAAATAAATAAAAAATAAATCAAAAATAAAAATAAGTGGAGAAGGCGAGAGTGCGCGAGCACACAGGATCAAAGACAAGCAGCGCAGCTTGATGCGTAGTAAAAAAAATAATAAATAGACAACTGGTCGACCTCATTAGAAATAAAACCCCAAAAGATTAGATAGACAAACAAACAAACACATAAATGTGGAGAGAAGGGCAGTGCGCGCAGGAGCAAAGGTAAACAGCAGACAGACCTGAATCCTTATCTTTACAAGGTCGACCTGAGAACTTTGTACAGTTTGTCTCGGTGACTGATAATGGAAGGAAGGGCAGGCAACTGGTCGACTTCATTTAAATAAACAAATAAAAAATATGATAAACTCTCAGGATAGATAAATAATAACAAAAAAATTGTAAAGTGGAGAAAGCGAGAGCGCGCGAATGCACTCAAGCAAACCCAAACAGCACAGCACGATGCGTATTTTTTTTAAAATTGACAAAATAAATCAAAAATAAATCAAAAATAAAAATAAGTGGAAAAGGCGAGAGTGCGCGAGCACACAGGAGCAAAGACAAGCAGCGCAGCTTGATGCGTAGTAAAAAAAATAATAAATAGACAACTGGTCGACCTCATTAGAAATAAAAACCCAAAAGATTAGATAGACAAACAAACAAACACATAAATGTGGAGAGAAGGGCAGTGCGCGCAGGAGCAAAGGTAAACAGCAGACAGACCTGAATCCTTATCTTTACAAGGTCGACCTCAGAACTTTGTTCAGTTTGTCTCGGTGACGGATAATGGAAGGAAGGGCAGGCAACTGGTCGACTTCATTTAAATAAACAAATAAAAAATAAGATAAACTCTCAGGAATAGACAAATAATAACAAAAAATTGTAAAGTGGAGAAAGCGAGAGCGCGCGAATGCACTCAAGCAAACACAAACAGCACAGCACGATGCGTATTTTTTTTTAAATTGACAAAATAAATCAAAAATAAATCAAAAATAAAAATAAGTGGAAAAGGCGAGAGTGCGCGAGCACACAGGAGCAAAGACAAGCAGCTCAGCTTGATGCGTAGTAAAAAAAATAATAAATAGACAACTGGTCGACCTCATTAGAAATAAAAACCCAAAAGATTAGATAGAAAAACAAACAAACACATAAATGTGGAGAGAAGGGCAGTGCGCGCAGGAGCAAAGGTAAACAGCAGACAGACCTGAATCCTTATCTTTACAAGGTCGACCTCAGAAGTTTGTTCAGTTTGTCTCGGTGACGGATAATGGAAGGAAGGGCAGGCAACTGGTCGACTTCATTTAAATAAACAAATAAAAAATAAGATAAACTCTCAGGAATAGATAAATAATAACAAAAAAATTGTAAAGTGGAGAAAGCGAGAGCGCGCGAATGCACTCAAGCAAACAAACAGCACAGCACGATGCGTATTTTTTTTTAAAATTGACAAAATAAATAAAAAATAAATCAAAAATTAAAATAAGTGGAAAAGACGAGGTGTGCGCGAGCACACAGGAGCAAAGACAAGCAGCGCAGCTTGATGCGTAGTAAAAAAAATAATAAATAGAAAACTGGTCGACCTCATTAGAAATAAAAACCCAAAAGATTAGATAGACAAACAAACAAACACATAAATGTGGAGAGAAGGGCAGTGCGCAAAGGAGCAAAGGTAAACAGCAGACAGACCTGAATCCTTATCTTTACAAGGTCGACCTCAGAACTTTGTTCAGTTTGTCTCGGTGACGGATAATGGAAGGAAGGGCAGGCAACTGGTCGACTTCATTTAAATAAACAAATAAAAAATAAGATAAACTCTCAGGAATAGATAAATAATAACAAAAAAATTGTAAAGTGGAGAAAGCGAGAGCGCGCGAATGCACTCAAGCAAACACAAACAGCACAGCACGATGCGTATTTTTTTTAATTGACAAAATAAATCAAAAATAAATCAAAAATAAAAATAAGTGGAAAAGGCGAGAGTTCGCGAGCACACAGGAGCAAAGACAAGCAGCGCAGCTGATGCGTAGCAAAAAAAATAATAAATAGACAACTGGTCGACCTCATTAGAAATAAAAACCCAAAAGATTAGATAGACAAACAGACAAACACATAAATGTGGAGACAAGGGCAGTGCGCGCAGGAGCAAAGGTAAACAGCAGACAGACCTGAATCCTTATCTTTACAAGGTCGACCTCAGAACTTTGTTCAGTTTGTCTCGGTGACTGATAATGGAAGGAAGGGCAGGCAACTGGTCGACTTCATTTAAATAAACAAATAAAAAATAAGATAAACTCTCAGGAATAGATAAATAATAACAAAAAATTGTAAAGTGGAGAAAGCGAGAGCGCGCGAATGCACTCAAGCAAACACAAACAGCACAGCACGATGGGTATTTTTTTTTTAAATTGACAAAATAAATCAAAAATAAAAATAAGTGGAAAAGGCGAGAGTGCGCGAGCACACAGGAGCAAAGACAAGCAGCGCAGCTTGATGCGTAGTAAAAAAAATAATAAATAGACAACTGGTCGACCTCATTAGAAATAAAAACCCAAAAGATTAGATAGACAAACAAACAAACACATAAATGTGGAGAGAAGGGCAGTGCGCAAAGGAGCAAAGGTAAACAGCAGACAGACCTGAATCCTTATCTTTACAACGTCGACCTCAGAACTTTGTTCAGTTTGTCTCGGTGACGGATAATGGAAGGAAGGGCAGGCAACTGGTCGACTTCATTTAAATAAACAAATAAAAAATAAGATAAACTCTCAGGAATAGATAAATAATAACAAAAAAATTGTAAAGTGGAGAAAGCGAGAGCGCGTGAATGCACTCAAGGAAACACAAACAGCACAGCACGATGCGTATTTTTTTTAAAAATTGACAAAATAAATCAGAAATGTATCAAAAATAAAAATAAGTGGAAAAGGCGAGAGTGCGCGAGCACACAGGAGCAAAGACAAGCAGCGCAGCTTGATGCGTAGTAAAAAAAATAATAAATAGACAACTGGTCGACCTCATTAGAAATAAAAACCCAAAAGATTAGATAGACAAACAAACAAACACATAAATGTGGAGAGAAGGGCAGTGCGCGCAGGAGCAAAGGTAAACAGCAGACAGACCTGAATCCTTATCTTTACAAGGTCGACCTCAGAACTTTGTTCAGTTTGTCTCGGTGACGGATAATGGAAGGAAGGGCAGGCAACTGGTCGACTTCATTTAAATAAACAAATAAAAAATAAGATAAACTCTCAGGAATAGATAAATAATAACAAAAAAATTGTAAAGTGGAGAAAGGGAGAGCGCGCGAATGCACTCAAGCAAACACAAACAGCACAGCACGATGCGTATTTTTTTTTAAAATTGACAAAATAAATCAAAAATAAATCAAAAATAAAAATAAGTGGAAAAGGCGAGAGTGCGCGAGCACACAGGAGCAAAGACAAGCAGCGCAGCTTGATGCGTAGTAAAAAAAATAATAAATAGACAACTGGTCGACCTCATTAGAAATAAAAACCCAAAAGATTAGATAGACAAACAAACAAACACATAAATGTGGAGAGAAGGGCAGTGCGCGCAGGAGCAAAGGTAAACAGCAGACAGACCTGAATCCTTATCTTTACAACGTCGACCTCAGAACTTTGTTCAGTTTGTCTCGGTGACGGATAATGGAAGGAAGGGCAGGCAACTGGTCGACTTCATTTAAATAAACAAATAAAAAATAAGATAAACTCTCAGGAATAGATAAATAATAACAAAAAAATTGTAAAGTGGAGAAAGCGAGAGCGCGCGAATGCACTCAAGGAAACACAAACAGCACAGCACGATGCGTATTTTTTTTAAAATTGACAAAATAAATCAAAAATATATCAAAAATAAAAATAAGTGGAAAAGGCGAGAGTGCGCGAGCACACAGGAGCAAAGACAAGCAGCGCAGCTTGATGCGTAGTAAAAAAAATAATAAATAGACAACTGGTCGACCTCATTAGAAATAAAAACCCAAAAGATTAGATAGACAAACAAACAAACACATAAATGTGGAGAGAAGGGCAGTGCGCGCAGGAGCAAAGGTAAACAGCAGACAGACCTGAATCCTTATCTTTACAAGGTCGACCTCAGAACTTTGTTCAGTTTGTCTCGGTGACGGATAATGGAAGGAAGGGCAGGCAACTGGTCGACTTCATTTAAATAAACAAATAAAAAATAAGATAAACTCTCAGGAATAGATAAATAATAACAAAAAAATTGTAAAGTGGAGAAAGCGAGAGCGTGCGAATGCACTCAAGCAAACACAAACAGCACAGCACGATGCGTATTTTTTTTAAATTGACAAAATAAATAAAAAATAAATCCAAAATAAAAATCAGTGGAAAAGGCGAATGCGCGAGCACACAGGAGCAAAGACAAGCAGCGCAGCTTGATGCGTAGTAAAAAAAATAATAAATAGACAACTGGTCGACCTCATTAGAAATAAAAACCCAAAAGATTAGATAGACAAACAAACAAACACATAAATGTGGAGACAAGGGCAGTGCGCGCAGGAGCAAAGGTAAACAGGATACAGACCTGAAACCGTATCTTTACAAGGTCGACTTCACAACTTTGTTCAGTTTGTCTCGGTGACGGATAATGGAAGGAAGGGCAGGCAACTGGTCGACTTCATTTAAATAAACAAATAAAAATTAGATAAACTCTCAGGAATAGATAAATAATAACAAAAAAATTGTAAAGTGGAGAAAGCGAGAGCGCGCGAATGCAATCAAGCAAACACAAACAGCACAGCACGATGCGTATTTTTTTTTAAATTGACAAAATAAATCAAAAATAAATCAAAAATAAAAATAAGTGGAAAAGGCGAGAGTGCGCGAGCACACAGGAGCAAAGACAAGCAGCTCAGCTTGATGCGTAGTAAAAAAAATAATAAATAGACAACTGGTCGACCTCATTAGAAATAAAAACCCAAAAGATTAGATAGAAAAACAAACAAACACATAAATGTGGAGAGAAGGGCAGTGCGCTCAGGAGCAAAGTCAAACAGCAGACAGACCTGAATCCTTATCTTTACAAGGTCGACCTCAGAACTTTGTTCAGTTTGTCTCGGTGACAGGTAATGGAAGGAAGGACAGGCAACTGGTCGACTTCATTTAAATAAACAAATAAAAAATAAGATAAAATCTCAGGAATAGATAAATAATAACAAAAAAATTGTAAAGTGGAGAAAGCGAGAACGCACGAATGCACTCAAGCAAACACAAACAGCACAGCACGATGCGTATTTTTTTTTAAATTGACAAAATAAATAAAAAATAAATCAAAAATAAAAATAAGTGGAGAAGGCGAGAGTGCGCGAGCACACAGGATCAAAGACAAGCAGCGCAGCTTGATGCGTAGTAAAAAAAATAATAAATAGACAACTGGTCGACCTCATTAGAAATAAAACCCCAAAAGATTAGATAGACAAACAAACAAACACATAAATGTGGAGAGAAGGGCAGTGCGCGCAGGAGCAAAGGTAAACAGCAGACAGACCTGAATCCTTATCTTTACAAGGTCGACCTGAGAACTTTGTACAGTTTGTCTCGGTGACTGATAATGGAAGGAAGGGCAGGCAACTGGTCGACTTCATTTAAATAAACAAATAAAAAATAAGATAAACTCTCAGGAATAGATAAATAATAACAAAAAAATTGTAAAGTGGAGAAAGCGAGAGCGCGCGAATGCACTCAAGCAAACACAAACAGCACAGCACGATGCGTATTTTTTTTAAATTGACAAAATAAATCAAAAATAAATCAAAAATAAAAATAAGTGGAAAAGGCGAGAGTTCGCGAGCACACAGGAGCAAAGACAAGCAGCGCAGCCTGATGCGTAGCAAAAAAAATAATAAATAGACAACTGGTCGACCTCATTAGAAATAAAAACCCAAAAGATTAGATAGACAAACAGACAAACACATAAATGTGGAGACAAGGGCAGTGCGCGCAGGAGCAAAGGTAAACAGCAGACAGACCTGAATCCTTATCTTTACAAGGTCGACCTCAGAACTTTGTTCAGTTTGTCTCGGTGACTGATAATGGAAGGAAGGGCAGGCAACTGGTCGACTTCATTTAAATAAACAAATAAAAAATAAGATAAACTCTCAGGAATAGATAAATAATAACAAAAAATTGTAAAGTGGAGAAAGCGAGAGCGCGCGAATGCACTCAAGCAAACACAAACAGCACAGCACGATGGGTATTTTTTTTTTAAATTGACAAAATAAATCAAAAATAAAAATAAGTGGAAAAGGCGAGAGTGCGCGAGCACACAGGAGCAAAGACAAGCAGCGCAGCTTGATGCGTAGTAAAAAAAATAATAAATAGACAACTGGTCGACCTCATTAGAAATAAAAACCCAAAAGATTAGATAGACAAACAAACAAACACATAAATGTGGAGAGAAGGGCAGTGCGCAAAGGAGCAAAGGTAAACAGCAGACAGACCTGAATCCTTATCTTTACAACGTCGACCTCAGAACTTTGTTCAGTTTGTCTCGGTGACGGATAATGGAAGGAAGGGCAGGCAACTGGTCGACTTCATTTAAATAAACAAATAAAAAATAAGATAAACTCTCAGGAATAGATAAATAATAACAAAAAAATTGTAAAGTGGAGAAAGCGAGAGCGCGTGAATGCACTCAAGGAAACACAAACAGCACAGCACGATGCGTATTTTTTTTAAAAATTGACAAAATAAATCAGAAATGTATCAAAAATAAAAATAAGTGGAAAAGGCGAGAGTGCGCGAGCACACAGGAGCAAAGACAAGCAGCGCAGCTTGATGCGTAGTAAAAAAAATAATAAATAGACAACTGGTCGACCTCATTAGAAATAAAAACCCAAAAGATTAGATAGACAAACAAACAAACACATAAATGTGGAGAGAAGGGCAGTGCGCGCAGGAGCAAAGGTAAACAGCAGACAGACCTGAATCCTTATCTTTACAAGGTCGACCTCAGAACTTTGTTCAGTTTGTCTCGGTGACGGATAATGGAAGGAAGGGCAGGCAACTGGTCGACTTCATTTAAATAAACAAATAAAAAATAAGATAAACTCTCAGGAATAGATAAATAATAACAAAAAAATTGTAAAGTGGAGAAAGGGAGAGCGCGCGAATGCACTCAAGCAAACACAAACAGCACAGCACGATGCGTATTTTTTTTTAAAATTGACAAAATAAATCAAGAATAAATCAAAAATAAAAATAAGTGGAAAAGGCGAGAGTGCGCGAGCACACAGGAGCAAAGACAAGCAGCGCAGCTTGATGCGTAGTAAAAAAAATAATAAATAGACAACTGGTCGACCTCATTAGAAATAAAAACCCAAAAGATTAGATAGACAAACAAACAAACACATAAATGTGGAGAGAAGGGCAGTGCGCGCAGGAGCAAAGGTAAACAGCAGACAGACCTGAATCCTTATCTTTACAACGTCGACCTCAGAACTTTGTTCAGTTTGTCTCGGTGACGGATAATGGAAGGAAGGGCAGGCAACTGGTCGACTTCATTTAAATAAACAAATAAAAAATAAGATAAACTCTCAGGAATAGATAAATAATAACAAAAAAATTGTAAAGTGGAGAAAGCGAGAGCGCGCGAATGCACTCAAGGAAACACAAACAGCACAGCACGATGCGTATTTTTTTTAAAAATTGACAAAATAAATCAAAAATATATCAAAAATAAAAATAAGTGGAAAAGGCGAGAGTGCGCGAGCACACAGGATCAAAGACAAGCAGCGCAGCTTGATGCGTAGTAAAAAAAATAATAAATAGACAACTGGTCGACCTCATTAGAAATAAAACCCCAAAAGATTAGATAGACAAACAAACAAACACATAAATGTGGAGAGAAGGGCAGTGCGCGCAGGAGCAAAGGTAAACAGCAGACAGACCTGAATCCTTATCTTTACAAGGTCGACCTCAGAACTTTGTTCAGTTTGTCTCTGTGACGGATAATGGAAGGAAGGGCAGGCAACTGGTCGACTTCATTTAAATAAACAAATAAAAAATAAGATAAACTCTCAGGAATAGATAAATAATAACAAAAAAATTGTAAAGTGGAGAAAGCGAGAGCGTGCGAATGCACTCAAGCAAACACAAACAGCACAGCACGATGCGTATTTTTTTTAAATTGACAAAATAAATAAAAAATAAATCCAAAATAAAAATCAGTGGAAAAGGCGAATGCGCGAGCACACAGGAGCAAAGACAAGCAGCGCAGCTTGATGCGTAGTAAAAAAAATAATAAATAGACAACTGGTCGACCTCATTAGAAATAAAAACCCAAAAGATTAGATAGACAAACAAACAAACACATAAATGTGGAGAGAAGGGCAGTGCGCGCAGGAGCAAAGGTAAACAGGATACAGACCTGAAACCGTATCTTTACAAGGTCGACTTCAGAACTTTGTTCAGTTTGTCTCGGTGACGGATAATGGAAGGAAGGGCAGGCAACTGGTCGACTTCATTTAAATAAACAAATAAAAAATTAGATAAACTCTCAGGAATAGATAAATAATAACAAAAAAATTGTAAAGTGGACTAAGCGAGAGCGCGCGAATGCAATCAAGCAAACACAAACAGCACAGCACGATGCGTATTTTTTTTTAAATTGACAAAATAAATCAAAAATAAATCAAAAATAAAAATAAGTGGAAAAGGCGAGAGTGCGCGAGCACACAGGAGCAAAGACAAGCAGCGCAGCTTGATGCGTAGTAAAAAAAATAATAAATACAGCACAGCACGATGCGTATTTTTTTTTAAATTGACAAAATAAATAAAAAATAAATCAAAAATAAAAATAAGTGGAAAAGGCGAGAGTGCGCGAGCACACAGGAGCAAAGACAAGCAGCGCAGCTTGATGCGTAGTAAAAAAAATAATAAATAGACAACTGGTCGACCTCATTAGAAATAAAAACCGAAAAGATTAGATAGACAAACAAACAAACACATAAATGTGGAGAGAAGGGCAGTGCGCGCAGGAGCAAAGGTAAACAGCAGACAGACCTGAATCCTTATCTTTACAAGGTCGACCTCAGAACTTTGTTCATTTTGTCTCGGTGACGGATAATGGAAGTAAGGGCAGGCAACTGGTCGACTTCATTTAAATAAACAAATAAAAAATAAGATAAACTCTCAGGAATAGATAAATAATAACAAAAAAATTGTAAAGTGGAGAAAGCGAGAGCGCGCGAATGCACTCAAGCGAACACAAACAGCACAGCACGATGCGTATTTTTTTTAATTGACAAAATAAAACAAAACTAAATCAAAAATAAAAATAAGTGGAAAAGGCGAGAGTGCGCGAGCACACAGGAGCAAAGACAAGCAGCGCAGCTTGAAGCGTAGTAAAAAAAAATAATAAATAGACAACTGGTCGACCTCATTAGAAATAAAAACCCAAAAGATTAGATAGACAAACAAACAAACACATAAATGTGGAGAGAAGGGCAGTGTGCGCAGGAGCAAAGGTAAACAGCAGACAGTCCTGAATCCTTATCTTTACAAGGTCGACCTCAGAACTTTGTTCAGTTTGTCTCGGTGACGGATAATGGAAGGAAGGGCAGGCAACTGGTCGACTTCATTTAAATAAACAAATAAAAAATAAGATAAACTCTCAGGAATAGATAAATAATAACAAAAAAATTGTAAAGTGGGGAAAGCGAGAGCGCGCGAATGCACTCAAGCAAACACAAACAGCACAGCACGATGCGTATTTTTTTTTAAATAGACAAAATAAATCAAAAATAAATCAAAAATAAAAATAAGTGGAAAAGGCGAGAGTGCGCGAGCACACAGGAGCAAAGACAAGCAGCGCAGCTTGATGCGTAGTAAAAAAAATAATAAATAGACAACTGGTCGACCTCATTAGAAATAAAAACCCAAAAGCTTAGATAGACAAACAAACAAACACATAAATGTGGAGAGAAGGGCAGTGCGCACAGGAGCAAAGGTAAACAGCAGACAGACCTGAATCCTTATCTTTACAAGGTCGACCTCAGAACTTTGTTCATTTTGTCTCGGTGACGGATAATGGAAGAAAGGGCAGGCAACTGGTCGACTTCATTTAAATAAACAAATAAAAAATAAGATAAACTCTCAGGAATAGATAAATAATAACAAAAAAATTGTAAAGTGGAGAAAGCGAGAGCGCGCGAATGCACTCAAGCAAACACAAACAGCACAGCACGATGCGTATTTTTTTTAAATTGACAAAATATATCAAAAATAAAAATAAGTGGAAAAGGCGAGAGTGCGCGAGCACACAGGAGCAAAGACAAGCAGCGCAGCTTGATGTGTAAAAAAAAAAATAATAAATAGACAACTGGTCGACCTCATTAGAAATAAAAACCCAAAAGATTAGATAGACAAACAAACAAACACATAAATGTGGAGAGAAGGGCAGTGCACGCAGGAGCAAAGGTAAACAGCAGACAGACCTGAATCCTTATCTTTACAAGGTCGACCTCAGAACTTTGTTCAGTTTGTCTCGGTGACGGATAATGGAAGGAAGGGCAGGCAACTGGTCGACTTCATTTAAATAAACAAATAAAAAATAAGATAAACTCTCAGGAATAGATAAATAATAACAAAAAAATTGTAAAGTGGAGATAGCGAGAGCGCGCGAATGCACTCAAACAAACACAAACAGCAAAGCACGATGCGTATTTTTTTTAAAATGACAAAATAAATCAAAAATAAAAATAATTGGAAAAGACGAGAGTGCGCGAGCACACAGGGGCAAAGACAAGCAGCGCAGCTTGATGCGTAGTAAAAAAAATAATAAATAGACAACTGGTCGACCTCATTAGAAATAAAAACCCAAAAGATTAGATAGACAAAGAAACAAACACATAAATGTGGAGAGAAGGGCAGTGCGCGCAGGAGCAAAGGTAAACACCAGACAGACCTGAATCCTTATCTTTACAAGGTCGACCTCAGAACTTTGTTCAGTTTGTCTCGGTGACGGATAATGGAAGGAAGCGCAGGAAACTGGTCGACTTCATTTAAATAAACAAATAAAAAATAAGATAAACTCTCAGGAATAGATAAATAATAACAAAAAAATTGTAAAGTGGAGAAAGCGAGAGCGCGCGAATGCACTCAAGCAAACACAAACAGCACAGCACGATGCGTATTTTTTTTAAATTGACAAAATAAATAAAAAATAAATCAAAAATAAAAATAAGGGGAAAAGGGAGAGTGCGCGAGCACACAGGAGCAAATAGAAGCAGCGCAGCTTGTTGCGTAGTAAAAAAAAATAATAAATAGACAACTGGTCGACCTCATTATAAATAAAAACCCAAATGATTAGATAGACAATCAAACACATAAATGTGGACAGAATGGCAGTGCGGGGAGGAGCAAAGGTAAACAGCAGACAGACCTGAATCCTTATCTTTACACGGTCGACCTCAGAACTTTGTTCAGTTTGTCTCGGTGACGGATAATAGAAGGAAGGGCAGGCAACTGGTCGACTTCATTTAAATAAACAAATAAAAAATAAGATAAACTATCAGGAATAGATAAATAATAACAAAAAAATTGTAAAGTGGAGAAAGCGAGAGCGCGCGAATGCACTCAAGCAAACACAAACAGCACAGCAAGATGCGTATCTTTTTTTAAATTGACAAAATAAATCAAAAATAAATAAAAAATAAACATAAGTTGAAAAGTCGAGAGTGCGCGAGCACACAGGAGCAAAGACAAGCAGCGAAGCAAGATGCGTAGTAAAAAAAATAATAAATAGACAACTGGTCGACCTCATTAGAAATAAAAACCCAAAAGATTAGATAGACAAACAAACAAACACATAAATGTGGAGAGAAGGGCAGTGCACGCAGGAGCAAAGGTAAACAGCAGACAGAACTGAATCCTTATCTTTACAAGGTCGACCTCAGAACTTTGTTCAGTTTGTCTCGGTGACGGATAATGGAAGGAAGGGCAGGCAACTGGTCGACTTCATTTAAATAAACAAATAAAAAATAAGATAAACTATCAGGAATAGATAAATAATAACAAAAAAATTGTAAAGTGGAGAAAGCGAGAGCGCGCGAATGCACTCAAGCAAACACAAACAGCACAGCACGATGCGTATCTTTTTTTAAATTGAGAAAATAAATCAAAAATAAATAAAAAATAAACATAAGTTGAAAAGTCGAGAGTGCGCGAGCACACAGGAGCAAAGACAAGCAGCGAAGCAAGATGCGTAGTAAAAAAAATAATAAATAGACAACTGGTCGACCTCATTAGAAATAAAAACCCAAAAGATTAGATAGACAAACAAACAAACACATAAATGTGGAGAGAAGGGCAGTGCGCGCAGGAGCAAAGGTAAACAGCAGACAGAACTGAATCCTTATCTTTACAAGGTCGACCTCAGAACTTTGTTCAGTTTGTCTCGGTGACGGATAATGGAAGGAAGGGCAGGCAACTGGTCGAATTCATTTAAATAAACAAATAAAAAATAAGATAAACTCTCAGGAATAGATAAATAATAAAAAAATTGTAAAGTGGATAAAGCGAGAGCGCGCGAATGCCCTCAAGCAAACACAAACAGCACAGCACGATGCGTATTTTTTTTAAATTGACAAAATAAATCAAAAATAAATCAAAAATAAAAATAAGTGGAAAAGGCGAGAGTGCGCGAGCACACAGGAGCAAAGACAAGCATCGCAGCTTGATGCGTAGTAAAAAAAATAATAAATACAGCACAGCACGATGCTTATTTTTTTTTAAAATTGACAATATAAATCAAAAATAAATCAAAAATAAAAATAAGTGGAAAAGGCGAGAGTGCGCGAACACACAGGAGCAAAGACAGGCAGCGCAGCGTGATGCGTATTAAAAAAAGTAATAAATAGACAACTGGTCGACCTCATTAGAAATAAAAACCCAAAAGATTAGATAGACAAACAAACAAACACATAAATGTGGAGAGAAGGGCAGTGCGCGCAGGAGCAAAGGTAAACAGCAGACAGACCTGAACCCTTATCTTTACAAGGTCGACCTCAGAACTTTGTTCAGTTTGTCTCGGTGACGGATAATGGAAGGAAGGGCAGGCATCTGGTCGACTTCATTTAAATAAACAAATAAAAAATGAGATAAGCTCTGAGGAATAGAAAAATAATAACAAAAAAATTGTAAAGTGGAGAAAGCGAGAGCGCGCGAATGCACTCAAGCAAACACAAACCGCACAGCACGATGCGTATTTTTTTTTTAAATTGACAAAATAAATAAAAAATAAATCAAAAATAAAAATAAGTGGAAAAGGCGAGAGTGCGCGAGCACACAGGAGCAAAGACAAGCAGCGCAGCTTGATGCGTAGCAAAAAAAATAATAAATAGACAACTGGTCGACCTCATTAGAAATAAAAACCCAAAAGATTAGATAGACAAACAAACAAACACATAAATGTGGAGAGAAGGGCAGTGCACGCAGGAGCAAAGGTAAACAGCAGACAGAACTGAATCCTTATCTTTACAAGGTCGACCTCAGAACTTTGTTCAGTTTGTCTCGGTGACGGATAATGGAAGGAAGGGCAGGCAACTGGTCGACTTCATTTAAATAAACAAATAAAAAATAAGATAAACTATCAGGAATAGATAAATAATAACAAAAAAATTGTAAAGTGGAGAAAGCGAGAGCGCGCGAATGCACTCAAGCAAACACAAACAGCACAGCACGATGCGTATCTTTTTTTAAATTGAGAAAATAAATCAAAAATAAATAAAAAATAAACATAAGTTGAAAAGTCGAGAGTGCGCGAGCACACAGGAGCAAAGACAAGCAGCGAAGCAAGATGCGTAGTAAAAAAAATAATAAATAGACAACTGGTCGACCTCATTAGAAATAAAAACCCAAAAGATTAGATAGACAAACAAACAAACACATAAATGTGGAGAGAAGGGCAGTGCGCGCAGGAGCAAAGGTAAACAGCAGACAGAACTGAATCCTTATCTTTACAAGGTCGACCTCAGAACTTTGTTCAGTTTGTCTCGGTGACGGATAATGGAAGGAAGGGCAGGCAACTGGTCGAATTCATTTAAATAAACAAATAAAAAATAAGATAAACTCTCAGGAATAGATAAATAATAAAAAAATTGTAAAGTGGATAAAGCGAGAGCGCGCGAATGCCCTCAAGCAAACACAAACAGCACAGCACGATG
This sequence comes from Perognathus longimembris pacificus, assembly GCF_023159225.1. Taxonomy (NCBI): domain Eukaryota; kingdom Metazoa; phylum Chordata; class Mammalia; order Rodentia; family Heteromyidae; genus Perognathus; species Perognathus longimembris. Next base: position 31,786 of record NW_025958068.1, on the reverse strand, counting down.
CGTATTTTTTTTAAATTGACAAAATAAATCAAAAATAAATCAAAAATAAAAATAAGTGGAAAAGGCGAGAGTGCGCGAGCACACAGGAGCAAAGACAAGCATCGCAGCTTGATGCGTAGTAAAAAAAATAATAAATACAGCACAGCACGATGCTTATTTTTTTTTAAAATTGACAATATAAATCAAAAATAAATCAAAAATAAAAATAAGTGGAAAAGGCGAGAGTGCGCGAACACACAGGAGCAAAGACAGGCAGCGCAGCGTGATGCGTATTAAAAAAAGTAATAAATAGACAACTGGTCGACCTCATTAGAAATAAAAACCCAAAAGATTAGATAGACAAACAAACAAACACATAAATGTGGAGAGAAGGGCAGTGCGCGCAGGAGCAAAGGTAAACAGCAGACAGACCTGAACCCTTATCTTTACAAGGTCGACCTCAGAACTTTGTTCAGTTTGTCTCGGTGACGGATAATGGAAGGAAGGGCAGGCATCTGGTCGACTTCATTTAAATAAACAAATAAAAAATGAGATAAGCTCTGAGGAATAGAAAAATAATAACAAAAAAATTGTAAAGTGGAGAAAGCGAGAGCGCGCGAATGCACTCAAGCAAACACAAACCGCACAGCACGATGCGTATTTTTTTTTTAAATTGACAAAATAAATAAAAAATAAATCAAAAATAAAAATAAGTGGAAAAGGCGAGAGTGCGCGAGCACACAGGAGCAAAGACAAGCAGCGCAGCTTGATGCGTAGCAAAAAAAATAATAAATAGACAACTGGTCGACCTCATTAGAAATAAAAACCCAAAAGATTAGATAGACAAAGAAACAAACACATAAATGTGGAGAGAAGGGCAGTGCGCGCAGGAGCAAAGGTAAACAGCAGACAGACCTGAATCCTTATCTTTACAAGGTCGACCTCAGAACTTTCTTCAGTTTGTCTCGGTGACGGATAATGGAAGGAAGCGCAGGAAACTGGACGACTCCATTTAAATAAACAAATAAAAATAAGATAAACTCTCAGGAATAGATAAATAATAACAAAAAATTGTAAAGTGGAGAAAGCGAGAGCGCGCGAATGCACTCAAGCAAACATAAACAGCACAGCACGATGCGTATTGTTTTTAAATTGACAAAATAAATCAAAAATAAATAAAAAATAAATATAAGTTGAAAAGTCGAGAGTGCGCGAGCACACAGGAGCAAAGACAAGCAGCCAAGCAAGATGCGTAGTAAAAAAAATAATAAATAGACAACTGGTCGACCTCATTAGAAATAAAAACCCAAAAGATTAGATAGACAAACAAACAAACACATAAATGTGGAGAGAAGGGCAGTGCGCGCAGGAGCAAAGGTAAACAGCAGACAGAACTGAATCCTTATCTTTACAAGGTCGACCTCAGAACTTTGTTCAGTTTGTCTCGGTGACGGATAATGGAAGGAAGGGCAGGCAACTGGTCGAATTCATTTAAATAAACAAATAAAAAATAAGATAAACTCTCAGGAATAGATAAATAATAAAAAAATTGTAAAGTGGAGAAAGCGAGAGCGCGCGAATGCACTCAAGCAAACACAAACAGCACAGCACGATGCGTATTTTATTTAAATTGACAAAATAAATCAAAAATAAATCAAAAATAAAAATAAGTGGAAAAGGCGAGAGTGCGCGAGCACACAGGAGCAAAGACAAGCAGCGCAGCTTGATGCGTAGTAAAAAAAATAATAAACACAGCAGAGCACGATGCTTATTTTTTTTTAAATTGACAAAATAAATCAAAAATAAATCAAAAATAAAAATAAGTGGAAAAGGCGAGAGTGCGCGAACACACAGGAGCAAAGACAGGCAGCGCAGCTTGATGCGTATTAAAAAAAGTAATAAATAGACAACTGGTCGACCTCATTAGAAATAAAAACCCAAAAGATTAGATAGACAAACAAACAAACACATAAATGTGGAGAGAAGGGCAGTGCGCGCAGGAGCAAAGGTAAACAGCAGACAGACCTGAACCCTTATCTTTACAAGGTCGACCTCAGAACTTTGTTCAGTTTGTCTCGGTGACGGATAATGGAAGGAAGGGCAGGCATCTGGTCGACTTCATTTAAATAAACAAATAAAAAATGAGATAAGCTCTCAGGAATAGAAAAATAATAACAAAAAAATTGTAAAGTGGAGAAAGCGAGAGCGCGCGAATGCACTCAAGCAAACACAAACCGCACAGCACGATGCGTATTTTTTTTTAAATTGACAAAATAAATCAAAAATAAATCAAAAATAAAAATAAGTGGAAAAGGCGAGAGTGCGCGAGCACACAGGAGCAAAGACAAGCAGCGCAGCTTGATGCGTAGCAAAAAAAATAATAAATAGACAACTGGTCGACCTCATTAGAAATAAAAACCCAAAAGATTAGATAGACAAACAAACAAACACATAAATGTGGAGAGAAGGGCAGTGCGCGCAGGTGCAAAGGTAAACAGCAGACAGACCTGAATCCTCATCTTTACAAGGTCGGCCTCAGAACTTTGTTCAGTTTGTCTCGGTGACGGATAATGGAAGGAAGGGCAGGCAACTGATCGACTTCATTTAAATAAACAAATAAAAAATAAGATAAACTCTCAGGAATAGATAAATAATAACAAAAAAATTGTAAAGTGGAGAAAGCGAGAGCGCGCGAATGCACTCAAGCAAACACAAACAGCACAGCACGATGCGTATTTTTTTTTAAATTGACAAAATAAATCCAATAAAAAAATAAGTGGAAAAGGCGAGAGTGCGCGAGCACACAGGAGCAAAGACAAGCAGCGCAGCTTGATGCGTAGTAAAAAAAATAATAAATAGACAACTGGTCGACCTCATTAGAAATAAAAACCCAAAAGATTAGATAGACAAACAAACAAACACATAAATGTGGAGAGAAGGGCAGTGCACGCAGGAGCAAAGGTAAGCAGCAGACAGACCTGAATCCTTATCCTTACAAGGTCGACCTCAGAACTTTGTTCAGTTTGTATTGGTGACAGATAATGGAAGGAAGGGCAGGCAACTGGTCGACTTCATTTAAATAAACAAATAAAAAATAAGATAAACTCTCAGGAATAGATAAATAATAACAAAAAAATTGTAAAGTGGAGAAAGCGAGAGCGCGCGAATGCACTCAAGCAAACACAAACAGCACAGCACGATGCGTATTTTTTTTAATTGACAAAATAAAACAAAAATAAATCCAAAATAAAAATAAGTGGAAAAGGCGAGAGTGCGCGAGCACACAGGAGCAAAGACAAGCAGCACAGCTTGATGTGTCGTAAAAAAAATAATAAATAGACAACTGGTCGACCTCATTAGAAATAAAAACCCAAAAGATTAGATAGACAAACAAACAAACACATAAATGTGGAGAGAAGGGCAGTGCGCGCAGGAGCAAAGGTAAACAGCAGACAGACCTGAATCCTTATCTTTACAAGGTCGACCTCAGAACTCTGTTCAGTTTGTCTCGGTGACGGATAATGGAAGTAAGGGCAGGCAACTGGTCGACTTCATTTAAATAAACAAATAAAATATAAGATAAACTCTCAGGAATAGATAAATAATAACAAAAAAATTGTAAAGTGGAGAAAGCGAGAGCGCGCGAATGCACTCAAGCAAACACAAACAGCGCAGCATGATGCGTATTTTTTTTAAATTGACAAAATAAATCAAAAATAAAAATAAGTGGAAAAGGCGAGAGTGCGCGAGCACACAGGAGCAAAGACAAGCAGCGCAGCTTGATACGTAGTAAAAAAAATAATAAATAGACAACTGGTCGACCTCATTAGAAATAAAAACCCAAAAGATTAGATAGACAAACAAACAATCACATAAATGTGGAGAGAAAGGCAGTGCGGGCAGGAGCAAAGGTAAACAGCAGACAGACCTGAATCCTTATCTTTACAAGGTCGACCTCAGAACTTTGTTCAGTTTGTCTCGGTGACGGATAATGGAAGGAAGGGCAGGCAACTGGTCGACTTCATTTAAATAAACAAATAAAAAATAAGATAAACTCTCAGGAATAGATAAATAATAACAAAAAAATTGTAAAGTGGAGAAAGCGAGAGCGCGCGAATGCACTCAAGCAAACACAAACAGCACAGCACGATGCGTATTTTTTTTAAATTGACAAAATAAATCAAAAATAAATCAAAAATAAAAATAAGTGGGAAAGGCGAGTTGCGCGAGCACACAGGAGCAAAGACAAGCAGCGCAGCTTGATGCGTATTAAAAAAAATAATAAATAGACAACTGGTCGACCTCATTAGAAACAAAAACCCAAAAGATTAGATAGACAAACAAACAAACACATAAATGTGGAGAGAAGGGCAGTGCGGGCAGGAGCAAAGGTAAACAGCAGACAGACCTGAATCCTTATCTTTACAAGGTCGACCTCAGAACTTTGTTCAGTTTGTCTCGGTGACGGATAATGGAAGGAAGGGCAGGCAACTGGTCGACTTCATTTAAATAAACAAATAAAAAATAAGATAAACTCTCAGGAATAGATAAATAATAACAAAAAAATTGTAAAGTGGAGAAAGCGAGAGCGCGTGAATGCACTCAAGCAAACACAAACAGCACAGCACGATGCGCATTTTTTTTTAATTGACAAAATAAATCAAAAATAAAAATAAGTAGAAAAGGCGAGACTGCGCGAGCACACAGGAGCAAAGACAAGCAGCGCAGCTTGATGCGTAGTAACAAAAATAATAAATAGACAACTGGTCGACCTCATTAGAAATAAAAACCCAAAAGATTAGATAGACAAACAAACAAACACATAAATGTGGAGAGAAGGGCAGTGCGCGCAGGAGCAAAGGTAAACAGCAGACAGACCTGAATCCTTATCTTTAAAAGGTCGACCTGACAACTTTGTTCAGTTTGTCTCGGTGACGGATAATGGAAGGAAGGGCAGGCAACTGGTCGACTTCATTTAAATAAACAAATAAAAAATAAGATAAACTCTCAGGAATAGATAAATAATAACAGAAAAATTGTAAAGTGGAGAAAGCGAGAGCGCGAGAATGCACTCAAGCAAACACAAACAGCACCGCACGATGCGTATTTTTTTTTTAAATTTGACAAAATAAATCAAAAATAAATCAAAAATAAAAATAAGTGGAAAAGGCGAGAGTGCGCGAGCACACAGGAGCAAAGACAAGCAGCGCAGCTTGATGCGTAGTAAAAAAAATAATAAATACAGCACAGCACGATGCTTATTTTTTTTTTAAATTGACAAAATAAATCAAAAATAAATCAAAAATAAAAATAAGTGGAAAAGGCGAGAGTGCGCGAACACACAGGAGCAAAGACAGGCAGCGCAGCTTGATGCGTATTAAAAAAAGTAATAAATAGACAACTGGTCGACCTCATTAGAAATAAAAACCCAAAAGATTAGATAGACAAACAAACACATAAATGTGGAGAGAAGGGCAATGCGCGCAGGAGCAAAGGTAAACAGCAGACAGACCTGAATCCTTATCTTTACAAGGTGGACCTCAGAACTTTGTTCAGTTTGTCTCGGTGACGGATAATGGAAGGAAGGGCAGGCAACTGGTCGAGTTCATTTAAATAAACAAATAAAAAATAAGATAAACTCTCAGGAATAGATAAATAATAACAAAAAAATTGTAGAGTGGAGAAAGCGAGAGCGCGCGAATGCACTCAAGCAAACACAAACAGCACAGCACGATGCGTATTTTTTTTTAAATTGACAAAATAAATCCAATAAAAAAATAAGTGGAAAAGGCGAGAGTGCGCAAGCACACAGGAGCAAAGACAAGCAGCGCAGCTTGATGCGTAGTAAAAAAAATAATAAATAGACAACTGGTCGACCTCATTAGAAATAAAAACCCAAAAGATTAGATAGACAAACAAACAAACACATAAATGTGGAGAGAAGGGCAGTGCACGCAGGAGCAAAGGTAAGCAGCAGACAGACCTGAATCCTTATCCTTACAAGGTCGACCTCAGAACTTTGTTCAGTTTGTATTGGTGACAGATAATGGAAGGAAGGGCAGGCAACTGGTCGACTTCATTTAAATAAACAAATAAAAAATAAGATAAACTCTCAGGAATAGATAAATAATAACAAAAAAATTGTAAAGTGGAGAAAGCGAGAGCGCGCGAATGCACTCAAGCAAACACAAACAGCACAGCACGATGCGTATTTTTTTTAATTGACAAAATAAAACAAAAATAAATCCAAAATAAAAATAAGTGGAAAAGGCGAGAGTGCGCGAGCACACAGGAGCAAAGACAAGCAGCGCAGCTTGATGTGTCGTAAAAAAAATAATAAATAGACAACTGGTCGACCTCATTAGAAATAAAAACCCAAAAGATTAGATAGACAAACAAACAAACACATAAATGTGGAGAGAAGGGCAGTGCGCGCAGGAGCAAAGGTAAACAGCAGACAGACCTGAATCCTTATCTTTACAAGGTCGACCTCAGAACTCTGTTCAGTTTGTCTCGGTGACGGATAATGGAAGTAAGGGCAGGCAACTGGTCGACTTCATTTAAATAAACAAATAAAATATAAGATAAACTCTCAGGAATAGATAAATAATAACAAAAAAATTGTAAAGTGGAGAAAGCGAGAGCGCGCGAATGCACTCAAGCAAACACAAACAGCGCAGCATGATGCGTATTTTTTTTAAATTGACAAAATAAATCAAAAATAAAAATAAGTGGAAAAGGCGAGAGTGCGCGAGCACACAGGAGCAAAGACAAGCAGCGCAGCTTGATGCGTAGTAAAAAAAATAATAAATAGACAACTGGTCGACCTCATTAGAAATAAAAACCCAAAAGATTAGATAGACAAACAAACAAACACATAAATGTGGAGAGAAGGGCTGTGCGCGCAGGAGCAAAGGTAAACAGCAGACAGACCTGAATCCTTATCTTTACAAGGTCGACCTCAGAACTTTGTTCAGTTTGTCTCGGTGAAGGATAATGGAAGGAAGGGCAGGCAACTGGTCGACTTCATTTAAATAAACAAATAAAAAATAAGATAAGCTCTCAGGAATAGATAAATAATAACAAAAAAATTGTAAAGTGGAGAAAGCGAGAGCGCGCGAATGCACTCAAGCAAACACAAACAGCACAGCACGATGCGTATTTTTTTTAAATTGACAAAATAAATCAAAAATAAAAATAAGTGGAAAAGGCGAGAGTGCGCGAGCACACAGGAGCAAAGACAAGCAGCGCAGCTTGATGCGTAGTAAAAAAAATAATAAATAGACAACTGGTCGACCTCATTAGAAATAAAAACCCAAAAGATTAGATAGACAAACAAACAAACACATAAATGTGGAGAGAAGGGCAGTGCGCGCAGGAGCAAAGGTAAACAGCAGACAGACCTGAATCCTTATCTTTACAAGGTCGACCTCAGAACTTTGTTCAGTTTGTCTCGGTGACGGATAATGGAAGGAAGGGCAGGCAACTGGTCGACTTCATTTAAATAAACAAATAAAAAATAAGATAAACTCTCAGGAATAGATAAATAATAACAAAAAAATTGTAAAGTGGAGAAAGCGAGAGCGCGCGAATGCACTCAAGCAAACACAAACAGCACAGCACGATGCGTATTTTTTTTAATTGACAAAATAAAACAAAACTAAATCAAAAATAAAAATAAGTGGAAAAGGCGAGAGTGCGCGAGCACACAGGAGCAAAGACAAGCAGCGCAGCTTGATGCGTAGTAAAAAAAATAATAAATAGACAACTGGTCGACCTCATTAGAAATAAAAACCCAAAAGATTAGATAGACAAACAAACAAACACATAAATATGGAGAGAAGGGCAGTGCGCGCAGGAGCAAAGGTAAACAGCAGACAGACCTGAATCCTTATCTTTACAAGGTCGACCTCAGAACTTTGTTCAGTTTGTCTCGATGACGGATAATGGAAGGAAGGGCAGGCAACTGGTCGACTTCATTTAAATAAACAAATAAAAAATAAGATAAACTCTCAGGAATAGATAAATAATAACAAAAAATTGTAAAGTGGAGAAAGCGAGAGCGTGCGAATGCACTCAAGCAAACACAAACAGCACAACACTATGCGTATTTTTTTTAAATTGACAAAATAAATAAAAAATAAATCCAAAATAAAAATAAGTGGAAAAGGCGAATGCGCGAGCACACAGGAGCAACGACAAGCAGCGCAGCTTGATGCGTAGTAAAAAAAATAATAAATAGACAACTGGTCGACCTCATTAGAAATAAAAACCCAAAAGATTAGATAGACAAACAAACAAACACATAAATGTGGAGAGAAGGGCAGTGCGCGCAGGAGCAAAGGTAAACAGCAGACAGACCTGAATCCTTATCTTTACAACGTCGACCTCAGAACTTTGTTCAGTTTGTCTCGGTGACGGATAATGGAAGGAAGGGCAGGCAACTGGTCGACTTCATTTAAATAAACAAATAAAAAATAAGATAAACTCTCAGGAATAGATAAATAATAACAATAAAATTGTAAAGTGGAGAAAGCGAGAGCGCGCGAATGCACTCAAGCAAACACAAACAGCACAGCACGATGCGTATTTTTTTTAAATTGACAAAATAAATCAAAAATAAAAATAAGTGGAAAAGGCGAGAGTGCGCGAGCACACAGGAGCAAAGACAAGCAGCGCAGCTTGATGCGTAGTAAAAAAAATAATAAATAGACAACTGGTCGACCTCATTAGAAATAAAAACCCAAAAGATTAGATAGACAAACAAACACATAAATGTGGAGAGAAGGGCTGTGCGCGCAGGAGCAAAGGTAAACAGCAGACAGACCTGAATCCTTATCTTTACAAGGTCGACCTCAGAACTTTGTTCAGTTTGTCTCGGTGACGGATAATGGAAGGAAGGGCAGGCAACTGGTCGACTTCATTTAAATAAACAAATAAAAAATAAGATAAACTCTCAGGAATAGATAAATAATAACAAAAAAATTGTAAAGTGGAGAAAGCGAGAGCGCGCGAATGCACTCAAGCAAACACAAACAGCACAGCACGATGCGTATTTTTTTTAAATTGACAAAATAAATCAAACATAAATCCAAAATAAAAGTAAGAGGAAAAGGCGAGTGCGCGAGCACACAGGAGCAAAGACAAGCAGCGCAGCTTGATGCGTAGTAAAAAAAATAATAAATAGACAACTGGTCGACCTCATTAGAAATAAAAACCCAAAAGATTAGATAGACAAACAAACAAACATATAAATGTGGAGAGAAGGGCAGTGCGCGCAGGAGCAAAGGTAAACAGGAGACAGACCTGAAACCGTATCTTTACAAGGTCGACCTCAGAACTTTGTTCAGCTTGTCTCGGTGACGGATAATGGAAGGAAGGGCAGGCAACTGGTCGACTTCATTTAAATAAACAAATAAAAAATAAGATAAACTCTCAGGAATAGATAAATAATAACAAAAAAATTGTAAAGTGGAGAAAGCGAGAGCGCGCGAATGCACTCAAGCAAACACAAACAGCACAGCACGATGCGTATTTTTTTTAATTGACAAAATAAAACAAAACTAAATCAAAAATAAAAATAAGTGGAAAAGGCGAGAGTGCGCGAGCACACAGGAGCAAAGACAAGCAGCGCAGCTTGATGCGTAGTAAAAAAAATAATAAATAGACAACTGGTCGACCTCATTAGAAATAAAAACGCAAAAGATTAGATAGACAAACAAACAAACACATAAATATGGAGAGAAGGGCAGTGCGCGCAGGAGCAAAGGTAAACAGCAGACAGACCTGAATCCTTATCTTTACAAGGTCGACCTCAGAACTTTGTTCAGTTTGTCTCGGTGACGGATAATGGAAGGAAGGGCAGGCAACTGGTCGACTTCATTTAAATAAACAAATAAAAAATAAGATAAACTCTCAGGAATAGATAAATAATAACAAAAAAATTGTAAAGTGGAGAAAGCGAGAGCGTGCGAATGCACTCAAGCAAACACAAACAGCACAGCACGATGCGTATTTTTTTCAAATTGACAAAATAAATAAAAAATAAATCCAAAATAAAAATAAGTGGAAAAGGCGAATGCGCGAGCACACAGGAGCAAAGACAAGCAGCGCAGCTTGATGCGTAGTAAAAAAAATAATAAATAGACAACTGGTCGACCTCATTAGAAATAAAAACCCAAAAGATTAGATAGACAAACAAACAAACACATAAATGTGGAGAGAAGGGCAGTGCGCGCAGGAGCAAGGTAAACAGGAGACAGACCTGAAACCGTATCTTTACAAGGTCGACTTCAGAACTTTGTTCAGTTTGTCTCGGTGACGGATAATGGAAGGAAGGGCAGGCAACTGGTCGACTTCATTTAAATAAACAAATAAAAAATAAGATAAACTCTCAGGAATAGATAAATAATAACAAAAAAATTGTAAAGTGGAGAAAGCGAGAGCGCGCGAATGCACTCAAGCAAACACAAACAGCACAGCACGATGCGTATTTTTTTTAATTGACAAAATAAATCAAAAATAAAAATAAGTGGAAAAGGCGAGAGTGCGCGAGCACACAGGAGCAAAGACAAGCAGCGCAGCTTGATGCGTAGTAAAAAAAATAATAAATAGACAACTGGTCGACCTCATTAGAAATAAAATCCCAAAAGATTAGATAGACAAACAAACAAACACATAAATGTGGAGAGAAGGGCAGTGCGCGCAGGAGCAAAGGTAAACAGCAGACAGACCTGAATACTTATCTTTACAAGGTCGACGTCAGAACTTTGTTCAGTTTGTCTCGGTGACGGATAATGGAAGGAAAGGCAGGCAACTGGTCGACTTCATTTAAATAAACAAATAAAAAATAAGATAAACTCTAAGGAATAGATAAATAATAACAAAAAAATTGTAAAGTGGAGAAAGCGAGAGCGTGCGAATGCACTCAAGCAAACACAAACAGCACAGCACGATGCGTATTTTTTTCAAATTGACAAAATAAATAAAAAATAAATCCAAAATAAAAATAAGTGGAAAAGGCGAATGCGCGAGCACACAGGAGCAAAGACAAGCAGCGCAGCTTGATGCGTAGTAAAAAAAATAATAAATAGACAACTGGTCGACCTCATTAGAAATAAAAACCCAAAAGATTAGATAGACAAACAAACAAACACATAAATGTGGAGAGAAGGGCAGTGCGCGCAGGAGCAAGGTAAACAGGAGACAGACCTGAAACCGTATCTTTACAAGGTCCACTTCAGAACTTTGTTCAGTTTGTCTCGGTGACGGATAATGGAAGGAAGGGCAGGCAACTGGTCGACTTCATTTAAATAAACAAATAAAAAATAAGATAAACTCTCAGGAATAGATAAATAATAACAAAAAATTGTAAAGTGGAGAAAGCGAGAGCGCGCGAATGCACTCAAGCAAACACAAACAGCACAGCACGATGCGTATTTTTTTTAATTGACAAAATAAATCAAAAATAAAAATAAGTGGAAAAGGCGAGAGTGCGCGAGCACACAGGAGCAAAGACAAGCAGCGCAGCTTGATGCGTAGTAAAAAAAATAATAAATAGACAACTGGTCGACCTCATTAGAAATAAAACCCCAAAAGATTAGATAGACAAACAAACAAACACATAAATGTGGAGAGAAGGGCAGTGCGCGCAGGAGCAAAGGTAAACAGCAGACAGACCTGAATCCTTATCTTTACAAGGTCGACGTCAGAACTTTGTTCAGTTTGTCTCGGTGACGGATAATGGAAGGAAAGGCAGGCAACTGGTCGACTTCATTTAAATAAACAAATAAAAAATAAGATAAACTCTCAGGAATAGATAAATAATAACAAAAAAATTGTAAAGTGGAGAAAGCGAGAGCGCGCGAATGCACTCAAGCAAACACAAGCAGCACAGCACGATGCCTATTTTTTTTTAAATTGACAAAATAAATCAAAAATAAATCAAAAATAAAAATAAGTGGAAAAGTCAAGAGTGCGCGAGCACACAGGAGGAAAGACAAGCAGCGCAGCTTGATGCGTAGTAAAAAAAATAATAAATAGACAACTGGTCGACCTCATTAGAAATAAAAACCCAAAAGATTAGATAGACAAACAAACACATAAATGTGGAGAGAAGGGCAGTGCGCGCAGGAGCAAAGGTAAACAGCAGACAGACCTGAATCCTTATCTTTACAAGGTCGACCTCAGAACTTTGTTCAGTTTGTCTCGCTGACGGATAATGGAAGGAAGGGCAGGCAACTGGTCGACTTCATTTAAATAAACAAATAAAAAATAAGATAAACTCTCTGGAATAGATAAATAAAAACAAAAAAATTGTAAAGTGGAGAAAGCGAGAGCGCGCGAATGCACTCAAGCAAACACAAACCACACAGCACGATGCGTATTTTTTTTTAAATTGAAAAAATAAATCAAAAATTAATCAAAAATAAAAATAAGTGGAAAAGGCGAGAGTGCGCGAGCACACAGGAGCAAAGACAAGCAGCGCAGCTTGATGCGTAGTAAAAAAAAATAATAAATACAGCACAGCACGATGCGTATTTTTTTTTAATATTGACAAAATAAATAAAAAATAAATCAAAAATAAAAATAAGTGGAAAAGGCGACAGTGCGCGAGCACAAAGGAGCAAAGACAAGCAGCGCAGCTTGATGCGTAGTAAAAAAAATAATAAATAGACAACTGGTCGACCTCATTAGAAATAAAAACCCAAAAGATTAGATAGACAAACAAACAAACACATAAATGTGGAGAGAAGGGCAGTGCGCGCAGGAGCAAAGGTAAACAGCACACAGACCTGAATCCTTATCTTTACAAGGTCGACCTCAGAACTTTGTTCAGTTTGTCTCGGTGACGGATAATGGAAGGAAGGGCAGGCAACTGGTCGACTTCATTTAAATAAACAATTAAAAAATAAGATAAGCTCTGAGGAATAGATAAATAATAAGAAAAAAATTGTAAAGTGGAGAAAGCGAGAGCGCGCGAATGCACTCAAGCAAACACAAACCGCACAGCACGATGCGTATTTTTTTAAAATTGACAAAATAAATCAAAAATAAATCAAAAATAAAAATAAGTGGAAAAGGCGAGAGTGCGCGAGCACACAGGAGCAAAGACAAGCAGCGCAGCTTGATGCGTAGTAAAAAAAATAATAAATAGACAACTGGTCGACCTCATTAGAAATAAAAACCCAAAAGATTAGATAGACAAACAAACAAACACATAAATGTGGAGAGAAGGGCAATGCGCGCAGGAGCAAAGGTAAACAGCAGACAGACCTGAATCCTTATCTTTACAAGGTGGACCTCAGAACTTTGTTCAGTTTGTCTCGGTGACGGATAATGGAAGGAAGGGCAGGCAACTGGTCGAGTTCATTTAAATAAACAAATAAAAAATAAGATAAACTCTCAGGAATAGATAAATAATAACAAAAAAATTGTAGAGTGGAGAAAGCGAGAGCGCGCGAATGCACTCAAGCAAACACAAACAGCACAGCACGATGCGTATTTTTTTTTAAATTGACAAAATAAATCCAATAAAAAAATAAGTGGAAAAGGCGAGAGTGCGCAAGCACACAGGAGCAAAGACAAGCAGCGCAGCTTGATGCGTAGTAAAAAAAATAATAAATAGACAACTGGTCGACCTCATTAGAAATAAAAACCCAAAAGATTAGATAGACAAACAAACAAACACATAAATGTGGAGAGAAGGGCAGTGCACGCAGGAGCAAAGGTAAGCAGCAGACAGACCTGAATCCTTATCCTTACAAGGTCGACCTCAGAACTTTGTTCAGTTTGTATTGGTGACAGATAATGGAAGGAAGGGCAGGCAACTGGTCGACTTCATTTAAATAAACAAATAAAAAATAAGATAAACTCTCAGGAATAGATAAATAATAACAAAAAAATTGTAAAGTGGAGAAAGCGAGAGCGCGCGAATGCACTCAAGCAAACACAAACAGCACAGCACGATGCGTATTTTTTTTAATTGACAAAATAAAACAAAAATAAATCCAAAATAAAAATAAGTGGAAAAGGCGAGAGTGCGCGAGCACACAGGAGCAAAGACAAGCAGCGCAGCTTGATGTGTCGTAAAAAAAATAATAAATAGACAACTGGTCGACCTCATTAGAAATAAAAACCCAAAAGATTAGATAGACAAACAAACAAACACATAAATGTGGAGAGAAGGGCAGTGCGCGCAGGAGCAAAGGTAAACAGCAGACAGACCTGAATCCTTATCTTTACAAGGTCGACCTCAGAACTCTGTTCAGTTTGTCTCGGTGACGGATAATGGAAGTAAGGGCAGGCAACTGGTCGACTTCATTTAAATAAACAAATAAAATATAAGATAAACTCTCAGGAATAGATAAATAATAACAAAAAAATTGTAAAGTGGAGAAAGCGAGAGCGCGCGAATGCACTCAAGCAAACACAAACAGCGCAGCATGATGCGTATTTTTTTTAAATTGACAAAATAAATCAAAAATAAAAATAAGTGGAAAAGGCGAGAGTGCGCGAGCACACAGGAGCAAAGACAAGCAGCGCAGCTTGATGCGTAGTAAAAAAAATAATAAATAGACAACTGGTCGACCTCATTAGAAATAAAAACCCAAAAGATTAGATAGACAAACAAACAAACACATAAATGTGGAGAGAAGGGCTGTGCGCGCAGGAGCAAAGGTAAACAGCAGACAGACCTGAATCCTTATCTTTACAAGGTCGACCTCAGAACTTTGTTCAGTTTGTCTCGGTGAAGGATAATGGAAGGAAGGGCAGGCAACTGGTCGACTTCATTTAAATAAACAAATAAAAAATAAGATAAGCTCTCAGGAATAGATAAATAATAACAAAAAAATTGTAAAGTGGAGAAAGCGAGAGCGCGCGAATGCACTCAAGCAAACACAAACAGCACAGCACGATGCGTATTTTTTTTAAATTGACAAAATAAATCAAAAATAAAAATAAGTGGAAAAGGCGAGAGTGCGCGAGCACACAGGAGCAAAGACAAGCAGCGCAGCTTGATGCGTAGTAAAAAAAATAATAAATAGACAACTGGTCGACCTCATTAGAAATAAAAACCCAAAAGATTAGATAGACAAACAAACAAACACATAAATGTGGAGAGAAGGGCAGTGCGCGCAGGAGCAAAGGTAAACAGCAGACAGACCTGAATCCTTATCTTTACAAGGTCGACCTCAGAACTTTGTTCAGTTTGTCTCGGTGACGGATAATGGAAGGAAGGGCAGGCAACTGGTCGACTTCATTTAAATAAACAAATAAAAAATAAGATAAACTCTCAGGAATAGATAAATAATAACAAAAAAATTGTAAAGTGGAGAAAGCGAGAGCGCGCGAATGCACTCAAGCAAACACAAACAGCACAGCACGATGCGTATTTTTTTTAATTGACAAAATAAAACAAAACTAAATCAAAAATAAAAATAAGTGGAAAAGGCGAGAGTGCGCGAGCACACAGGAGCAAAGACAAGCAGCGCAGCTTGATGCGTAGTAAAAAAAATAATAAATAGACAACTGGTCGACCTCATTAGAAATAAAAACCCAAAAGATTAGATAGACAAACAAACAAACACATAAATATGGAGAGAAGGGCAGTGCGCGCAGGAGCAAAGGTAAACAGCAGACAGACCTGAATCCTTATCTTTACAAGGTCGACCTCAGAACTTTGTTCAGTTTGTCTCGATGACGGATAATGGAAGGAAGGGCAGGCAACTGGTCGACTTCATTTAAATAAACAAATAAAAAATAAGATAAACTCTCAGGAATAGATAAATAATAACAAAAAATTGTAAAGTGGAGAAAGCGAGAGCGTGCGAATGCACTCAAGCAAACACAAACAGCACAACACGATGCGTATTTTTTTTAAATTGACAAAATAAATAAAAAATAAATCCAAAATAAAAATAAGTGGAAAAGGCGAATGCGCGAGCACACAGGAGCAACGACAAGCAGCGCAGCTTGATGCGTAGTAAAAAAAATAATAAATAGACAACTGGTCGACCTCATTAGAAATAAAAACCCAAAAGATTAGATAGACAAACAAACAAACACATAAATGTGGAGAGAAGGGCAGTGCGCGCAGGAGCAAAGGTAAACAGCAGACAGACCTGAATCCTTATCTTTACAACGTCGACCTCAGAACTTTGTTCAGTTTGTCTCGGTGACGGATAATGGAAGGAAGGGCAGGCAACTGGTCGACTTCATTTAAATAAACAAATAAAAAATAAGATAAACTCTCAGGAATAGATAAATAATAACAATAAAATTGTAAAGTGGAGAAAGCGAGAGCGCGCGAATGCACTCAAGCAAACACAAACAGCACAGCACGATGCGTATTTTTTTTAAATTGACAAAATAAATCAAAAATAAAAATAAGTGGAAAAGGCGAGAGTGCGCGAGCACACAGGAGCAAAGACAAGCAGCGCAGCTTGATGCGTAGTAAAAAAAATAATAAATAGACAACTGGTCGACCTCATTAGAAATAAAAACCCAAAAGATTAGATAGACAAACAAACACATAAATGTGGAGAGAAGGGCTGTGCGCGCAGGAGCAAAGGTAAACAGCAGACAGACCTGAATCCTTATCTTTACAAGGTCGACCTCAGAACTTTGTTCAGTTTGTCTCGGTGACGGATAATGGAAGGAAGGGCAGGCAACTGGTCGACTTCATTTAAATAAACAAATAAAAAATAAGATAAACTCTCAGGAATAGATAAATAATAACAAAAAAATTGTAAAGTGGAGAAAGCGAGAGCGCGCGAATGCACTCAAGCAAACACAAACAGCACAGCACGATGCGTATTTTTTTTAAATTGACAAAATAAATCAAACATAAATCCAAAATAAAAGTAAGAGGAAAAGGCGAGTGCGCGAGCACACAGGAGCAAAGACAAGCAGCGCAGCTTGATGCGTAGTAAAAAAAATAATAAATAGACAACTGGTCGACCTCATTAGAAATAAAAACCCAAAAGATTAGATAGACAAACAAACAAACATATAAATGTGGAGAGAAGGGCAGTGCGCGCAGGAGCAAAGGTAAACAGGAGACAGACCTGAAACCGTATCTTTACAAGGTCGACCTCAGAACTTTGTTCAGCTTGTCTCGGTGACGGATAATGGAAGGAAGGGCAGGCAACTGGTCGACTTCATTTAAATAAACAAATAAAAAATAAGATAAACTCTCAGGAATAGATAAATAATAACAAAAAAATTGTAAAGTGGAGAAAGCGAGAGCGCGCGAATGCACTCAAGCAAACACAAACAGCACAGCACGATGCGTATTTTTTTTAATTGACAAAATAAAACAAAACTAAATCAAAAATAAAAATAAGTGGAAAAGGCGAGAGTGCGCGAGCACACAGGAGCAAAGACAAGCAGCGCAGCTTGATGCGTAGTAAAAAAAATAATAAATAGACAACTGGTCGACCTCATTAGAAATAAAAACGCAAAAGATTAGATAGACAAACAAACAAACACATAAATATGGAGAGAAGGGCAGTGCGCGCAGGAGCAAAGGTAAACAGCAGACAGACCTGAATCCTTATCTTTACAAGGTCGACCTCAGAACTTTGTTCAGTTTGTCTCGGTGACGGATAATGGAAGGAAGGGCAGGCAACTGGTCGACTTCATTTAAATAAACAAATAAAAAATAAGATAAACTCTCAGGAATAGATAAATAATAACAAAAAAATTGTAAAGTGGAGAAAGCGAGAGCGTGCGAATGCACTCAAGCAAACACAAACAGCACAGCACGATGCGTATTTTTTTCAAATTGACAAAATAAATAAAAAATAAATCCAAAATAAAAATAAGTGGAAAAGGCGAATGCGCGAGCACACAGGAGCAAAGACAAGCAGCGCAGCTTGATGCGTAGTAAAAAAAATAATAAATAGACAACTGGTCGACCTCATTAGAAATAAAAACCCAAAAGATTAGATAGACAAACAAACAAACACATAAATGTGGAGAGAAGGGCAGTGCGCGCAGGAGCAAGGTAAACAGGAGACAGACCTGAAACCGTATCTTTACAAGGTCGACTTCAGAACTTTGTTCAGTTTGTCTCGGTGACGGATAATGGAAGGAAGGGCAGGCAACTGGTCGACTTCATTTAAATAAACAAATAAAAAATAAGATAAACTCTCAGGAATAGATAAATAATAACAAAAAAATTGTAAAGTGGAGAAAGCGAGAGCGCGCGAATGCACTCAAGCAAACACAAACAGCACAGCACGATGCGTATTTTTTTTAATTGACAAAATAAATCAAAAATAAAAATAAGTGGAAAAGGCGAGAGTGCGCGAGCACACAGGAGCAAAGACAAGCAGCGCAGCTTGATGCGTAGTAAAAAAAATAATAAATAGACAACTGGTCGACCTCATTAGAAATAAAATCCCAAAAGATTAGATAGACAAACAAACAAACACATAAATGTGGAGAGAAGGGCAGTGCGCGCAGGAGCAAAGGTAAACAGCAGACAGACCTGAATCCTTATCTTTACAAGGTCGACGTCAGAACTTTGTTCAGTTTGTCTCGGTGACGGATAATGGAAGGAAAGGCAGGCAACTGGTCGACTTCATTTAAATAAACAAATAAAAAATAAGATAAACTCTAAGGAATAGATAAATAATAACAAAAAAATTGTAAAGTGGAGAAAGCGAGAGCGTGCGAATGCACTCAAGCAAACACAAACAGCACAGCACGATGCGTATTTTTTTCAAATTGACAAAATAAATAAAAAATAAATCCAAAATAAAAATAAGTGGAAAAGGCGAATGCGCGAGCACACAGGAGCAAAGACAAGCAGCGCAGCTTGATGCGTAGTAAAAAAAATAATAAATAGACAACTGGTCGACCTCATTAGAAATAAAAACCCAAAAGATTAGATAGACAAACAAACAAACACATAAATGTGGAGAGAAGGGCAGTGCGCGCAGGAGCAAGGTAAACAGGAGACAGACCTGAAACCGTATCTTTACAAGGTCCACTTCAGAACTTTGTTCAGTTTGTCTCGGTGACGGATAATGGAAGGAAGGGCAGGCAACTGGTCGACTTCATTTAAATAAACAAATAAAAAATAAGATAAACTCTCAGGAATAGATAAATAATAACAAAAAATTGTAAAGTGGAGAAAGCGAGAGCGCGCGAATGCACTCAAGCAAACACAAACAGCACAGCACGATGCGTATTTTTTTTAATTGACAAAATAAATCAAAAATAAAAATAAGTGGAAAAGGCGAGAGTGCGCGAGCACACAGGAGCAAAGACAAGCAGCGCAGCTTGATGCGTAGTAAAAAAAATAATAAATAGACAACTGGTCGACCTCATTAGAAATAAAACCCCAAAAGATTAGATAGACAAACAAACAAACACATAAATGTGGAGAGAAGGGCAGTGCGCGCAGGAGCAAAGGTAAACAGCAGACAGACCTGAATCCTTATCTTTACAAGGTCGACGTCAGAACTTTGTTCAGTTTGTCTCGGTGACGGATAATGGAAGGAAAGGCAGGCAACTGGTCGACTTCATTTAAATAAACAAATAAAAAATAAGATAAACTCTCAGGAATAGATAAATAATAACAAAAAAATTGTAAAGTGGAGAAAGCGAGAGCGCGCGAATGCACTCAAGCAAACACAAGCAGCACAGCACGATGCCTATTTTTTTTTAAATTGACAAAATAAATCAAAAATAAATCAAAAATAAAAATAAGTGGAAAAGTCAAGAGTGCGCGAGCACACAGGAGGAAAGACAAGCAGCGCAGCTTGATGCGTAGTAAAAAAAATAATAAATAGACAACTGGTCGACCTCATTAGAAATAAAAACCCAAAAGATTAGATAGACAAACAAACACATAAATGTGGAGAGAAGGGCAGTGCGCGCAGGAGCAAAGGTAAACAGCAGACAGACCTGAATCCTTATCTTTACAAGGTCGACCTCAGAACTTTGTTCAGTTTGTCTCGCTGACGGATAATGGAAGGAAGGGCAGGCAACTGGTCGACTTCATTTAAATAAACAAATAAAAAATAAGATAAACTCTCTGGAATAGATAAATAAAAACAAAAAAATTGTAAAGTGGAGAAAGCGAGAGCGCGCGAATGCACTCAAGCAAACACAAACCACACAGCACGATGCGTATTTTTTTTTAAATTGAAAAAATAAATCAAAAATTAATCAAAAATAAAAATAAGTGGAAAAGGCGAGAGTGCGCGAGCACACAGGAGCAAAGACAAGCAGCGCAGCTTGATGCGTAGTAAAAAAAAATAATAAATACAGCACAGCACGATGCGTATTTTTTTTTAATATTGACAAAATAAATAAAAAATAAATCAAAAATAAAAATAAGTGGAAAAGGCGACAGTGCGCGAGCACAAAGGAGCAAAGACAAGCAGCGCAGCTTGATGCGTAGTAAAAAAAATAATAAATAGACAACTGGTCGACCTCATTAGAAATAAAAACCCAAAAGATTAGATAGACAAACAAACAAACACATAAATGTGGAGAGAAGGGCAGTGCGCGCAGGAGCAAAGGTAAACAGCAGACAGACCTGAATCCTTATCTTTACAAGGTCGACCTCAGAACTTTGTTCAGTTTGTCTCGGTGACGGATAATGGAAGGAAGGGCAGGCAACTGGTCGACTTCATTTAAATAAACAATTAAAAAATAAGATAAGTTCTGAGGAATAGATAAATAATAAGAAAAAAATTGTAAAGTGGAGAAAGCGAGAGCGCGCGAATGCACTCAAGCAAACACAAACCGCACAGCACGATGCGTATTTTTTTAAAATTGACAAAATAAATCAAAAATAAATCAAAAATAAAAATAAGTGGAAAAGGCGAGAGTGCGCGAGCACACAGGAGCAAAGACAAGCAGCGCAGCTTGATGCGTAGTAAAAAAAATAATAAATAGACAACTGGTCGACCTCATTAGAAATAAAAACCCAAAAGATTAGATAGACAAACAAACAAACACATAAATGTGGAGAGAAGGGCAGTGCGCGCAGGAGCAAAGGTAAACAGCAGACAGACCTGAATCCTTATCTTTACAAGGTCGACCTCAGAACTTTGTTCAGTTTGTCTCGGTGACGGATAATGGAAGGAAGGGCAGGCAACTGGTCGACTTCATTTAAATAAACAAATAAAAAATAAGATAAACTCTCAGGAATAGATAAATAATAACAAAAAAATTGTAAAATGGAGAAAGCGAGAGCGCGCGAATGCACTCAAGCAAACACAAACAGCACAGCACGATGCGTATTTTTTTTAAATTGACAAAATAAATCAAAAATAAACATAAGTGGAAAAGGCGAGATTGCGCGAGCACACAGGAGCAAAGACAAGCAGCGAAGCTTGATGCGTAGTAAAAAAAATAATAAATAGGGAACTGGTCGACCTCATTAGAAATAAAAACCCAAAAGATTAGATAGACAAACAAACAAACACATAAATGTGGAGAGAAGGGCAGTGCGCGCAGGAGCAAAGGTAAACAGCACACAGACCTGAATCCTTATCTTTACAAGGTCGACCTCAGAACTTTGTTCAGTTTGTCTCGGTGACGGATAATGGAAGGAAGGGCAGGCAACTGGTCGACTTCATTTTAAATAAACAAATAAAAAATAAGATAAACTCTCAGGAATAGATAAATAATAACAAAAAAATTGTAAAGTGGAGAAAGCGAGAGCGCGCGAATGCACTCAAGCAAACACAAACAGCACAGCACGATGCGTAATTTTTTTTAAATTGACAAAATAAATCAAAAATAAATAAAAAATAAAAATAAGTGGAAAAGGCGAGAGTGCGCGAGCACACAGGAGCAAAGACAAGCAGCGCAACTTGATGCGTAGTAAAAAAAATAATAAATACAGCACAGCACGATGCGTATTTTTTTTAAAATTGACAAAATAAATAAAAAATAAATCAAAAATAAAAATAAGTGGAAAAGGGAGAGTGCGCGAGCACACAGGAGCAAACAGAAGCAGCGCAGCTTGTTGCGTACTAAAAAAAAATAATAAATAGACAACTGGTCGACCTCATTAGAAATAAAAACCCAAATGATTAGATAGACAATCAAACACATAAATGTGGACAGAAGGGCAGTGCGGGGAGGAGCAAAGGTAAACAGCAGACAGACCTGAATCCTTATCTTTACAAGGTCGACCTCAGAACTTTGTTCAGTTTGTCTCGGTGACGGATAATGGAAGGAAGGGCAGGCAACTGGTCGACTTCATTTAAATAAACAAATAAAAAATAAGATAAACTATCAGGAATAGATAAATAATAACAAAAAAATTGTAAAGTGGAGAAAGCGAGAGCGCGCGAATGCACTCAAGCAAACACAAACAGCACAGCACGATGCGCATTTTTTTTTAAATTGACAAAATAAATCAAAAATAAATCAAAAATAAAAATAAGTGGAAACGGCGAGAGTGCGCGAGCACACAGGAGCAAAGACAAGCAGCGCAGCTTGATGCGTAGTAAAAAAAATAATAAATAGACAACTGGTCGACCTCATTAGAAATAAAAACCCAAAAGATTAGATAGACAAACAAACAAACACATAAATGTGGAGAGAAGAGCAGTGCGCGCAGGAGCAAAGGTAAACAGCAGACAGACCTGAATCCTTATCTTTACAAGGTCGACCTCAGAACTTTGTTCAGTTTGTCTCGGTTACGGATAATGGAAGGAAGCGCAGGAAACTGGTCGACTAAATTTAAATAAACAAATAAAAATAAGATAAACTCTCAGGAATAGATAAATAATAACAAAAAAATTGTAAAGTGGAAAAAGCGAGAGCGCGCGAATGCACTCAAGCAAACACAAACAGCACAGCACGATGCGTATTTTTTTTTAAATTGACAAAATAAATAAAAAATAAATAAAAAATAAACATAAGTTGAAAAGTCGAGAGTGCGCGAGCACACAGGAGCAAAGACAAGCAGCGAAGCAAGATGCGTAGTAAAAAAAATAATAAATAGACAACTGGTCGACCTCATTAGAAATAAAAACCCAAAAGATTAGATAGACAAACAAACAAACACATAAATGTGGAGAGAAGGGCAGTGCGCGCAGGAGCAAAGGTAAACAGCAGACAGAACTGAATCCTTATCTTTACAAGGTCGACCTCAGAACTTTGTTCAGTTTGTCTCGGTGACGGATAATGGAAGGAAGGGCAGGCAACTGGTCGAATTCATTTAAATAAACAAATAAAAAATAAGATAAACTCTCAGGAATAGATTAATAATAAAAAAATTGTAAAGTGGAGAAAGGGAGAGCGCGCGAATGCACTCAAGCAAACACAAACAGCACAGCACGATGCGTATTTTTTTTAAATTGACAAAATAAATCAAAAATAAATCAAAAATAAAAATAAGTGGAAAAGGCGAGAGTGCGCGAGCACACAGGAGCAAAGACAGGCAGCGCAGCTTGATGCGTATTAAAAAAAGTAATAAATAGACAACTGGTCGACCTCATTAGAAATAAAAACCCAAAAGATTAGATAGACAAACAAACAAACACATAAATGTGGAGAGAAGGGCAGTGCGAGCAGGAGCAAAGGTAAACAGCAGACAGACCTGAACCCTTATCTTTACAAGGTCGACCTCAGAACTTTGTTCAGTTTGTCTCGGTGACGGATAATGGAAGGAAGGGCAGGCATCTGGTCGACTTCATTTAAATAAACAAATAAAAAATGTGATAAGCTCTGAGGAATAGATAAATAATAACAAAAAAATTGTAAAGTGGAGAAAGCGAGAGCGCGAGAATGCACTCAAGCAAACACAAACAGCACAACACGATGCGTATTTTTTTTTAAAATTGACAAAATAAATCAAAAATAAAAATAAGTGGAAAAGGCGAGAGTGCGCGAGCACACAGGAGCAAAGACAAGCAGCGCAGCTTGATGCGTAGTAAAAAAAATAATAAATAGACAACTGGTCGACCTCATTAGAAATAAAAACCCAAAAGATTAGATAGACAAACAAACAAACACATAAATGTGGAGAGAAGGGCAGTGCGCTCAGGAGCAAAGGTAAACAGCAGACAGACCTGAGTCCTTATCTTTACAAGGTCGACCTCAGAACTTTGTTCAGTTTGTCTCGGTGACAGATAATGGAAGGAAGGGCAGGCAACTGGTCGACTTCATTTAAATAAACAAATAAAAAATAAGATAAACTCTCAGGAATAGATAAATAATAACAAAAAAATTGTAAAGTGGAGAAAGCGAGAGCGCGCGAATGCACTCAAGCAAACACAAAGAGCACAGCACGATGCATATTTTTTTTTAAATTGACAAAAAAAATAAAAAATGAATCAAAAATAAAAATAAGTGGAAAAGGCGAGAGTGCGCGAGCACACAGGAGCAAAGACATGCAGCGCAGCTTGATGCGTAGTAAAAAAAAAATAATAAATAGACAACTGGTCGACCTCATTAGAAATAAAAACCCAAAAGATTAGATAGACAAACAAACAAACATATAAAGGTGGAGAGAAGGGCAGTGCACGCAGGAGCAAAGGTAAACAGCAGACAGACCTGAATCCTTATCTTTACAAGGTCGACCTCAGAACTTTGTTCAGTTTGTCTCGGTGACGGATAATGGAAGGAAGGGGAGGCAACTGGTCGACTTCATTTAAATAAACAAATAAAAAATAAGATAAACTCTCAGGAATAGATAAATAATAACAAAAAAAATTGTAAAGTGGAGAAAGCGAGAGCGCGCGAATGCACTCAAGCAAACACAAACAGCACAGCACGATGCGTATTTTTGTTTTAAATTGACAAAATAAATCAAAAATAAATCAAAAATAAAAATAAGTGGAAAAGGCGAGAGTGCGCGAGCACACAGGAGCAAAGACAAGCAGCGCAGCTTGATGCGTAGTAAAAAAAATAATAAATAGACAACTGGTCGACCTCATTAGAAATAAAAACCCAAAAGATTAGATAGACAAACAAACAAACAAATAAATGTGGAGAGAAGGGCAGTGCGCGCAGGAGCAAAGGTAAACAGCAGACAGACCTGAATCCTTATCTTTACAAGGTCGACCTGACAACTTTGTTCAGTTTGTCTCGGTGACGGATAATGGAAGGAAGGGCAGGCAACTGGTCGACTTCATTTAAATAAACAAATAAAAAATAAGATAAACTCTCAGGAATAGATAAATAATAACAAAAAAATTGTAAAGTGGAGAAAGCGAGAGCGCGCGAATGCACTCAAGCAAACACAAACAGCACAGCACGATGCGTATATTTTTTTTAAAATTGACAAAATAAATCAAAAATAAATCAAAAATAAAAATAAGTGGAAAAGGCGAGAGTGCGCGAGCACACAGGAGCAAAGACAAGCAGCGCAGCTTGATGCGTAGTAAAAAAAATAATAAATAGACAACTGGTCGACCTCATTAGAAATAAAAACCCAAAAGATTAGATAGACAAAGAAACAAACACATAA
The DNA here is from genome assembly GCF_023159225.1 of Perognathus longimembris pacificus. NCBI lineage: Eukaryota > Metazoa > Chordata > Mammalia > Rodentia > Heteromyidae > Perognathus > Perognathus longimembris. Next base: position 6,354 of record NW_025958068.1, on the reverse strand, counting down.
ATGTGGAGAGAAGGGCAGTGCGCGCAGGAGCAAAGGTAAACAGCAGACAGACCTGAATCCTTATCTTTACAAGGTCGACCTCAGAACTTTGTTCAGTTTGTCTCGGTGACGGATAATGGAAGGAAGGGAAGGCAACTGGTCGACTTCATTTAAATAAACAAATAAAAAATAAGATAAACTCTCAGGAATAGATAAATAATAACAAAAAATTGTAAAGTGGAGAAAGCGAGAGCGCGCGAATGCACTCAAGCAAACACAAACAGCACAGCACGATGCGTATTTTTGTTTTAAATTGACAAAATATATCAAAAATAAATCAAAAATAAAAATAAGTGGAAAAGGCGAGAGTCCGCGAGCACACAGGAGCAAAGACAAGCAGCGCAGCTTGATGCGTAGTAAAAAAAAACAATAAATAGACAACTGGTCGACCTCATTAGAAATAAAAACCCAAAAGATTAGATAGACAAACAAACAAACACATAAATGTGGAGAGAAGGGCAGTGCGCGCAGGAGCAAAGGTAAACAGCAGACAGACCTGAATCCTTATCTTTACACGGTCGACCTCAGAACTTTGTTCAGTTTGTCTCGGTGACGGATAATGGAAGGAAGGGCAGGCAACTGGTCGACTTCATTTAAATAAACAAATAAAAAATAAGATAAACTCTCAGGAATAGATAAATAATAACAAAAAAATTGTAAAGTGGAGAAAGCGAGAGCGCGCGAATGCACTCAAGGAAACACAAACAGCACAGCACGATGCGTATTTTTTTTAAATTGACAAAATAAATAAAAAATAAATCAAAAATAAAAATAAGTGGAAAATGCGAGAGTGCGCGAGCACACAGGAGCAAAGACAAGCAGCGCAGCTTGATGCGTAGTAAAAAAAAATAATAAATAGTCAACTGGTCGACCTCATTAGAAATAAAAACCCAAAAGATTAGATAGACAAACAAACAAACACATAAATGTGGAGAGAAGGGCAGTGCGCGCAGGAGCAAAGGTAAGAGCAGACAGATCTGAATCCTTATCTTTACAAGGTGGACCTCAGAACTTTGTTCAGTTTGTCTCGGTGACGGATAATGGAAGGAAGGGCAGGCAACTGGTCGACTTCATTTAAATAAACAAATAGAAAATAAGATAAACACTCAGGAATAGATAAATAATAACAAAAAAATTGTAAAGTGGAGAAAGCGAGAGCGAGCGAATGCACTCAAGCAAACACAAACAGCACAGCACGATGCGTATTTTTGTTTTAAATTGACAAAATAAATCAAAAATAAATAAAAAAATAATGAGTGGAAAAGGCGAGAGTGCGCGAGCACACAGGAGCAAAGACAAGCAGCGCAGCTTGATGCGTAGTAAAAAAAAATAATAAATAGACAACTGGTCGACCTCATTAGAAATAAAACCCCAAAAGATTAGATAGACATACAAACAAACACATAAATGTGGAGAGAAGGGCAGTGCGCGCAGGAGCAAAGGTAAACAGCAGACAGACCTGAATCCTTATCTTTACAAGGTCGACCTCAGAACTTTGTTCAGTTTGTCTCGGTGACGGATAATGGAAGGAAGGGCAGGCAACTGGTCGACTTCATTTAAATAAACAAATAAAAAATAAGATAAACTCTCAGGAATAGATAAATAATAACAAAAAAATTGTAAAGTGGAGAAAGCGAGAGCGCGCGAATGCACTCAAACAAACACAAACAGCACAGCACGATGCGTATTTTTTTTAAATTGACAAAATGAATCAAAAATAAATAAAAAATAAAAATAAGTGGAAAAGGCGAGAGTGCCCGAGCACACAGGAGCAAAGACAAGCAGCGCAGCTTGATGCGTAGTAAAAAAAATAATAAATAGACAACTGGTCGACCTCATTAGAAATAAAAACCCAAAAGATTAGATAGACAAACAAACAAACACATAAATGTGGAGAGAAGGGCAGTGCGCGCAGGAGCAAAGGTAAACAGCAGACAGACCTGAATCCTTATCTTTACAAGGTCGACCTCAGAACTTTGTTCAGTTTGTCTCGGTGACGGATAATGGAAGGAAGGGCAGGCAACTGGTCGACTTCATTTAAATAAACAAATAAAAATAAGATAAACTCTCAGGAATAGATAAATAATAACAAAAATTGTAAAGTGGAGAAAGCGAGAGCGCGCAAATGCACTCAAGCAAAAACAAACAGCACAGCACGATGCGTATTTTTTTTAAATTGACAAAATAAATCAAAAATAAAAATAAGTGGAAAAGGCGAGAGTGCACGAGCACACAGGAGCAAAGACAAGCAGCGCAGCTTGATGCGTAGTAAAAAAAATAATAAATAGACAACTGGTCGACCTCATTAGAAATAAAAACCCAAAAGATTAGATAGACAAACAAACAAACACATAAACGCGGAGAGAAGGGCAGTGCGCTCAGGAGCAAAGGTAAACAGCAGACAGACCTGAGTCCTTATCTTTACAAGGTCGACCTCAGGACTTTGTTCAGTTTGTCTCGGTGACAGATAATGGAAGGAAGGGCAGGCAACTGGTCGACTTCATTTAAATAAACAAATAAAAAAATAAGATAAACTCTCAGGAATAGATAAATAATAACAAAAAAATTGTAAAGTGGAGAAAGCGAGAGCGCGCGGAATGCACTCAAGCAAACACAAAGAGCACAGCACGATGCATATTTTTTTTTTAATTGACAAAAAAAATCAAAAATGAATCAAAAATAAAAATAAGTGGAAAAGGCGAGAGTGCGCGAGCACACAGGAGCAAAGACAAGCAGCGCAGCTTGATGCGTAGTAAAAAAAATAATAAATAGACAACTGGTCGACCTCATTCGAAATAAAAACCCAAAAGATTAGATAGACAAACAAACAAACACATAAATGTGGAGAGAAGGGCAGTGCGCGCAGGAGCAAAGGTAAACAGCAGACAGACCTGAGTCCTTATCTTTACAAGGTCGACCTCAGAACTTTGTTCAGTTCGTCTCGGTGACGGATAATGGAAGGAAGGGCAGGCAACTGGTCGACTTCATTTAAATAAACAAGCAAAAAATAAGATAAACTCTCAGGAATAGATAAATAATAACAAAAAAATTGTAAAGTGTAGAAAGCGAGAGCGCGCGAATGCACTCAAGCAAACACAAACAGCACAGCACGATGCGTATTTTTTTTTAAATTGACAAAATAAATCAAAAATAAATCAAAAATAAAAATAAGCGGAAAAGGCGAGAGTGCGCGAGCACACAGGAGGAAAGACAAGCAGCGCAGCTTGATGCGTAGTAAAAAAAATAATAAATAGACAACTGGTCGACCTCATTAGAAATGAAAACCCAAAAGATTAGATAGACAAACAAACAAACACATAAATGTGGAGAGAAAGGCAGTGCGCGCAGGAGCAAATGTAAACAGCAGACAGACCTGAATCCTTATCTTTACAAGGTCGACCTCAGAACTTTGTTCAGTTTGTCTCGGTGACGGATCATGGAAGGAAGGGCAGGAAACTGGTCGACTTCATTTAAATAAACAAATAAAAATAAGATAAACTCTCAGGAATAGATAAATAATAACAAAAAAATTGTAAAGTGGAGAAAGGGAGAGCGTGCGAATGCACTCAAGCAAACACAAACAGCACAGCACGATGCGTATTTTTTTTTTAAAATTGACAAAATAAATCAAAAATAAATCAAAAATAAAAATAAGTGAAAAAGGCGAGAGTGCGCGAGCTCACAGGAGCAAAGACAAGCAGCGCAGCTTGATGCGTAGCAAAAAAATAATAAATAGACAACTGGTCGACCTCATTAGAAATAAAAACCCAAAAGATTAGATAGACAAAGAGACAAACACATAAATGTGGAGAGAAGGGCAGTGCGCGCAGGAGCAAAGGTAAACGGTAGACAGACCTGAATCCTTATCTTTACAAGGTCGACCTCAGAACTTTGTTCAGTTTGTATCGGTGACGGATAATGGAAGGAAGCGCAGGAAACTGGTCGACTTCATTTAAATAACAAATAAAAATAAGATAAACTCTCAGGAATAGATAAATAATAACAAAAAAATTGTAAAGTGGAGAAAGCGAGAGCGCGCGAATGCACTCAAGCAAACACAAACAGCACAGCACGATGCGTATTTTTTTTTAAATTGACAAAATAAATCAAAATAAATCAAAAATAAACATAAGTGGAAAAGGCGAGAGTGCGCGAGCACACAGGAGCAAAGACAAGCAGCGCAGCTTGATGCGTAGTAAAAAAAATAATAAATAGACAACTGGTCGACCTCATTAGAAATAAAAACCCAAAAGATTAGATAGACAAACAAACAAACACATAAATGTGGAGAGAAGGGGCAGTGCGCGCAGGAGCAAAGGTAAACAGCAGACAGACCTGAATCCTTATCTTTACAAGGTCGACCTGACAACTTTGTTCAGTTTGTCTCGGTGACGGATAATGGAAGGAAGGGCAGGCAACTGGTCGACTTCATTTAAATAAACAAATAAAAAATAAGATAAACTCTCAGGAATAGATAAATAATAACAAAAAAATTGTAAAGTGGAGAAAGCGAGAGCGCGAGAATGCACTCAAGCAAACACAAACAGCACAACACGATGCGTATTTTTTTTTAAAATTGACAAAATAAATCAAAAATAAAAATAAGTGGAAAAGGCGAGAGTGCGCGAGCACACAGGAGCAAAGACAAGCAGCGCAGCTTGATGAGTAGTAAAAAAAATAATAAATAGACAACTGGTCGACCTCATTAGAAATAAAAACCCAAAAGATTAGATAGACAAACAAACAAACACATAAATGTGGAGAGAAGGGCAGTGCGCTCAGGAGCAAAGGTAAACAGCAGACAGACCTGAGTCCTTATCTTTACAAGGTCGACCTCAGGACTTTGTTCAGTTTGTCTCGGTGACAGATAATGGAAGGAAGGGCAGGCAACTGGTCGACTTCATTTAAATAAACAAATAAAAAATAAGATAAACTCTCAGGAATAGATAAATAATAACAAAAAAATTGTAAAGTGGAGAAAGCGAGAGCGCGCGAATGCACTCAAGCAAACACAAAGAGCACAGCACGATGCATATTTTTTTTTAAATTGACAAAAAAAATAAAAAATGAATCAAAAATAAAAATAAGTGGAAAAGGCGAGAGTGCGCGAGCACACAGGAGCAAAGACAAGCAGCGCAGCTTGATGCGTAGTTAAAAAAAATAATAAATAGACAACTGGTCGACCTCATTAGAAATAAAACCCAAAAGATTAGATAGACAAACAAACAAACACATAAATGTGGAGAGAAGGACAGTGCGCGCAGGAGCAAAGGTAAACAGCATACAGACCTGAATCCTTATCTTTACAAGGTCAACCTCAGAACTTTGTTCAGTTTGTCTAGGTGACGGATCATGGAAGGAAGGGCAGGCAACTGGTCGACTTCATTTAAATAAACAAATAAAAAATAAGATAAACTCTCAGGAATAGATAAATAATAACAAAAAAATTGTAAAGTGGAGAAAGAGAGAGCGCGCGAATGCACTCAAGCAAACACAAACAGCACAGCACGATGCGTATTTTTTTTTAAATTGACAAAATAAAGCAAAAATAAATCAAAAATAAAAATAAGTGGAAAAGGCGAGAGTGCGGGAGCACACAGGAGCAAAGACAAGCAGCGCAGCTTGATGCGTAGTAAAAAAAATAATAAATAGACAACTGGTCGACCTCATTAGAAATAAAACGCCAAAAGATTAGATAGACAAACAAACAAACACATAAATGTGGAGAGAAGGGCAGTGCGCGCAGGAGCAAAGGTAAAGAGCAGACAGACCTGAATCCTTATCTTTACAAGGTCGACCTCAGAACTTTGTTCAGTTTGTCTCGGTGACGGATAATGGAGGAAGGGCAGGCAACTTGTCGACTTCATTTAAATAAACAAATAAAAAATAAGATAAACTCTCAGGAATAGATAAATAATAACAAAAAAATTGTAAAGTGGAGAAAGCGAGAGCGCGCGAATGCACTCAAGCAAACACAAACAGCACAGCACGATACGTATTTTTTTTTAAATTGACAAAATAAATCAAAAATAAATCAAAAATAAAAATAAGTGGAAAAGGCGAGAGTGCGCGAGCACACAGGAGCAAAGACAAGCAGCGCAGCTTGATGCGTAGTAAAAAAAATAATAAATAGACAACTGGTCGACCTCTTTAGAAATAAAAACCCAAAAGATTAGATAGACAAACAAACAAACACATAAATGTGGAGAGAAGGGCAGTGCGCGCAGGAGCAAAGGTAAACAGCAGACAGACCTGAATCCTTATCTTTACAAGGTCGACCTCAGAACTCTGTTCAGTTTGTCTCGGTGACGGATA
>NW_025958067.1:0-45803 GCF_023159225.1 Perognathus longimembris pacificus | reverse complement strand
GCTTTCGCGCGCTCTCGCTTTCTCCACTTTACAATTTTTTTGTTATTATTTATCAATTCCTGAGAGTTTATCTTATTTTTTATTTGTTTATTTAAATGAAGTCGACCAGTTGCCTGCCCTTCCTTCCATTATCCGTCACCGAGACAAACTGAACAAAGTTCTGAGGTCGACCTTGTAAAGATCAGGATTCAGGTCTGTCTGCTGTTTACCTTTGCTCCTGCGCGCACTGCCCTTCTCTCCACATTTATGTGTTTGTTTGTTTGTCTATCTAATCTTTTGGGTTTTTATTTCTAATGAGGTCGACCAGTTGACTATTTATTATTTTTTTTACTACGCATCAAGCTGCGCTGCTTGTCTCTGCTCCTGTGTGCTCGCGCACTCTCGCCTTTTCCACTTATTTTTTATTTTTGATTTATTTTTGATTTATATTGCCAATTAAAAAAAAATACGCATCGTGCTGTGCTGTTTGTGTTTGCTTGAGTGCATTCGCGCTCTCTCGCTTTCTCCACTTTACAATTTTTTTTGTTATTATTTATCTATTCCTGAGAGTTTATCTCATTTTTTATTTGTTTATTTAAATGAAGTCGACAGTTGCCTGCCCTTCCTTCCATTATCCGTCACCGAGACAAACTGAACAAATTTCTGAGGTCGACCTTGTAATGATAAGGATTCAGGTCTGTCTGTTGTTTACCTTTGCTCCTGCCCGCACTGCCCTTCTCTCCTCATTTATGTGTTTATTTGTTTGTCTATCTAATCTTTTGGGTTTTATTTCTAATGAGGTCGACCAGTTGTCTATTTATTATTTTTTTTACTACGCATCAAGCTGCGCTGCTTGTCTTTGCTCCTGTGTGCTCGCGCACTCTCGCCTTTTCCACTTATTTTTATTTTTGATTTATTTTTGATTTATTTTGTCAATTTTAAAAAAAAATACGCATCGTGCTGTGCTGTTTGTGTTTGCTTGAGTGCATTCGCGCGCTCTCGCTTTCTCCACTTTACAATTTTTTTGTTATTATTTATCTATTCCTGAGAGTTTATCTTATTTTATATTTGTTTATTTAAATGAAGTCGTCCAGTTGCCTGCCCTTCCTTCCATTATCCGTCACCGAGACAAACTGAACAAAGTTCTGAGGTCGACCTTGTAAAGATAAGGATTCAGGTCTGTCTGCTGTTTACCTTTGCTCCTGCGCGCACTGCCCATCTCTCCACATTTATGTGTTTGTTTGTTTGTCTATCTAATCTTTTGGGTTTTTATTTCTAATGAGGTCGACCAGTTGTCTATTTATTATTTTTTTTACTACGCATCAAGCTGCGCTGCTTGTCTTTGCTCCTGTGTGCTCGCGCACTCTCGCCTTTTCCACTTATTTTTATTTTTGATTTATTTTTGATTTATTTTGTCAATTTTAAAAAAAATACGCATCGTGCTGTGCTGTTTGTGTTTTCTTGAGTGCATTCGCGCGCTCTCGCTTTCTCCACTTTACAATTTTTTTGTTATTATTTATCTATTCCTGAGAATTTATCTTATTTTTTTTTGTTTATTTAAATGAAGTCGACCAGTTGCCTGCCCTTCCTTCCATTATCCGTCACCGAGACAAACTGAACAAAGTTCTGAGGTCGACCTTGTAAAGATAAGGATTCAGGTCTGTCTGCTGTTTACCTTTGCTCCTGCGCGCACTGCCCTTCTCTCCACATTTATATGTTTGTTTGTTTGTCTATCTAATCTTTGGGTTTTTATTTCTAATGAGGTCGACCAGTTGTCTATTTATTATTTTTTTTACTACGCATCAAGCTGCGCTGCTTGTCTTTTCTCCTGTGTGCTCGCGCACTCTCGCCTTTTCCACTTATTTTTATTTTTGATTTATTTTTGATTTATATTGCCAATTTAAAAAAATACGCATCGTGCTGTGCTGTTTGTGTTTGCTTGAGTGCATTCGCGCTCTCTCGCTTTCTCCACTTTACAATTTTTTTTGTTATTATTTATCTATTCCTGAGAGTTCATCTCATTTTTTATTTGTTTATTTAAATGAAGTCGACCAGTTGCCTGCCCTTCCTTCCATTATCCGTCACCGAGACAAACTGAACAAATTTCTGAGGTCGACCTTGTAATGATAAGGATTCAGGTCTGTCTGTTGTTTACCTTTGCTCCTGCCCGCACTGCCCTTCTCTCCACATTTATGTGTTTATTTGTTTGTCTATCTAATCTTTTGGGTTTTTATTTCTAATGAGGTCGACCAGTTGTCTATTTATTATTTTTTTTACTACGCATCAAGCTGCGCTGCTTGTCTTTGCTCCTGTGTGCTCGCGCACTCTCGCCTTTTCCACTTATTTTTATTTTTGATTTATTTTTGATTTATTTTGCCAATTTAAAAAAAATACGCATCGTGCTGTGCTTTTTGTGTTTGCTTGAGTGCATTCGCGCTCTCTCGCTTTCTCCACTTTACAATGTTTTTGTTATTATTTATCTATTCCTGAGAGTTTATCTTATTTTTATTCGTTTATTTAAATGAAGTCGACCAGTTGCCTGCCCTTCCTTCCATTATCCGTCACCGAGACAAACTGAACAAAGTTCTGAGGTCGACTTTGTAAAGATAAGGATTCAGGTCTGTCTGCTGTTTACCTTTGCTCCTGCGCGCACTGTCCTTCTCTCCACATTTATGTGTTTGTTTGTTAGTCTATCTAATCTTTAGGGTTTTTATTTCTAATGAGGTCGACCAGTTGTCTATTTATTATTTTTTTTTACTACGCATCAAGCTGCGCTGCTTGTCTTTGCTCCTGTGTGCTCGCGCACTCTCGCCTTTTCCACTTATTTTTATTTTTGATTTATTTTTGATTTATTTTGTCAATTTAAAAAAAATACGCATCGTGCTGTGCTGTTTGTGTTTGCTTGAGTGCATTCGCGCTCTCTCGCTTTCTTCACTTTACAATTTTTTTTATTATTTATCTATTCCTGAGAGTTTATCTTATTTTTTATTTGTTTATTTAAATGAAGTCGATCAGTTGCCTGCCCTTCCATCCATTATCCGTCACCGAGACAAACTGAACAACGTTCTGAGGTCGACATTGTAAAGATAAGGATTCAGGTCTGTCTACTGGTTCCCTTTGCTCCTGCGCGCCCTGCCCTTCTCTCCACATTTATGTGTTTGTTTGTTTGTCTATCTAATCTTTTGGGTTTTTATTTCTAATGAGGTCGACCAGTTGTCTATTTATTATTTTTTTTACTACGCATCAAGCTGCACTGCTTGTCTTTGCTCCTGTGTGCTCGCGCAATCTCGCCTTTTCCACTTATTTTTATTTTTGATTTATTTTGTCAATTTAAAAAAAAATACGCATCGTGCTGTGCTGTTTGTGTTTGCTTGAGTGCATTCGCGCGCTCTCGCTTTCTCCACTTTACAATTTTTTTGTTATTATTTATCTATTCCTGAGAGTTTATCTTTTTTTCTTTTTGTTTATTTAAATGAAGTCGACCAGTTACCTGCCCTTCCTTCCATTATCCGTCACCGAGACAAACTGAACAAAGTTCTGAGGTCGACCTTGGAAACATGAGGATTCAGGTCTGTCTGCTGTTTACCTTTGCTCCTGCGCGCACTGCCCTTCTCTCCACATTTATGTGTTTGTTTGTTTGTCTATCTAATCTTTTGGGTTTTTATTTCTAATGAGGATGACCAGTTGTCTATTTATTATTTTTTTTACTACGCATCAAGCTGCGCTGCTTGTCTTTGCTCCTGTGTGCCCGCGCACTCTCGCCTTTTCCACTTATTTTTATTTTTGATTTATTTTTGATTTATTTTGTCAATTTAAAAAAAATACGCATCGTGCTGTGCTGTTTGTGTTTGCTTGAGTGCATTCGCGCGCTCTCGCTTTCTCCACTTTACAATTTTTTTGTTATTATTTATCTATTCCTGAGAGTTTATCTTATTTTTTTGTTTATTTAAATGAAGTCGACCAGTTGCCTGCCCTTCCTTCCATTATCCGTCACCGAGACAAACTGAACAAAGTTCTGAGGTCGACCTTGTAAAGATAAGGATTCAGGTCTGTCTGCTGTTTACCTTTGCTCCTGTGCGCACTGCCCTTCTCTCCACATTCATGTGTTTGTTTGTTTGTCTATCTAATCTTTTGGGTTTTTATTTCTAATGAGGTCGACCAGTTGTCTATTTATTATTTTTTTTACTACGCATCAAGCTGCGCTGCTTGTCTTTGCTCCTGTGTGCTCGCGCACTCTCGCCTTTTCCACTTATTTTTATTTTTGATTTATTTTTGATTTATTTTGTCAATTTTAAAAAAAATACGCATCGTGCTGTGCTGTTTGTGTTTGCTTGAGTGCATTCGCGCGCTCTCGCTTTCTCCACTTTACATTTTTTTTGTTATTATTTATCTATTCCTGAGAGTTTATTTTTTTTGTTTATTTAAATGAAGTCGACCAGTTGCCTCCCCTTCCATCCATTATCCGTCACCGAGAAAAACTGAACAAAGTTCTGAGGTCGACATTGTAAAGATAAGGATTCAGGTCTGTCTACTGGTTCCCTTTGCTCCTGCGCGCCCTGCCCTTCTCTCCACATTTATGTGTTTGTTTGTTTGTCTATCTAATCTTTTGGGTTTTTATTTCTAATGAGGTCGACCAGTTGTCTATTTATTATTTTTTTTACTACGCATCAAGCTGCACTGCTTGTCTTTGCTCCTGTGTGCTCGCGCAATCTCGCCTTTTCCACTTATTTTTATTTTTTATTTATTTTGTCAATTTAAAAAAAAATACGCATCATGCTGTGCTGTTTGTGTTTGCTTGAGTGCATTCGCGCGCTCTCGCTTTCTCCACTTTACAATTTTTTTGTTATTATTTATCTATTCCTGAGAGTTTATCTTTTTTTTTTTGTTTATTTAAATGAAGTCGACCAGTTACCTGCCCTTCCTTCCATTATCCGTCACCGAGACAAACTGAACAAAGTTCTGAGGTCGACCTTGGAAACATGAGGATTCAGGTCTGTCTGCTGTTTACCTTTGCTCCTGCGCGCACTGCCCTTCTCTCCACATTTATGTGTTTGTTTGTTTGTCTATCTAATCTTTTGGGTTTTTATTTCTAATGAGGATGACCAGTTGTCTATTTATTATTTTTTTTACTACGCATCAAGCTGCGCTGCTTGTCTTTGCTCCTGTGTGCCCGCGCACTCTCGCCTTTTCCACTTATTTTTATTTTTGATTTATTTTTGATTTATTTTGTCAATTTAAAAAAAAATACGCATCGTGCTGTGCTGTTTGTGTTTGCTTGAGTGCATTCGCGCGCTCTCGCTTTCTCCACTTTACAATTTTTTTGTTATTATTTATCTATTCCTGAGAGTTTATCTTATTTTTTTTTGTTTATTTAAATGAAGTCGACCAGTTGCCTGCCCTTCCTTCCATTATCCGTCACCGAGACAAACTGAACAAAGTTCTGAGGTCGACCTTGTAAAGATAAGGATTCAGGTCTGTCTGCTGTTTACCTTTGCTCCTGTGCGCACTGCCCTTCTCTCCACATTCATGTGTTTGTTTGTTTGTCTATCTAATCTTTTGGGTTTTTATTTCTAATGAGGTCGACCAGTTGTCTATTTATTATTTTTTTACTACGCATCAAGCTGCGCTGCTTGTCTTTGCTCCTGTGTGCTAGCGCACTCTCGCCTTTTCCACTTATTTTTATTTTTGATTTATTTTTGATTTATTTTGTCAATTTAAAAAAAATACGCATCGTGCTGTGCTGTTTGTGTTTGCTTGAGTGCATTCGCGCGCTCTCGCTTTCTCCACTTTACAATTTTTTGTTATTATTTATCTATTCCTGAGAGTTTATCTTATTTTTTTTTTGTTTATTTAAATGAAGTCGACCAGTTGCCTGCACTTCCTTCCATTATCCGTCACCGAGACAAACTGAACAAAGTTCTGAGGTCGACCTTGTAAAGATAAGGATTCAGGTCTGTCTGCTGTATACGTTTGCTCCTGCGCGCACTGCCCTTCTCTCCACATTTATGTGTTTGTTTGTTTGTCTATGTAATCTTTTGGGTTTATATTTCTAATGAGGTCGACCAGTTGTCTATTTATTATTTTTTTTACTACGCATCAAGCTGCGCTGCTTGTCTTTGCTCCTGTGTGCTCGCGCACTCTCGCCTTTTCCACTTATTTTTATTTTTGATTTATTTTTGATTTATATTGCCAATTTAAAAAAAAATACGCATCGTGCTGTGCTGTTTGTGTTTGTTTGAGTGCATTCGCGCGCTCTCGCTTTCTGCACTTTACAATTTTTTTGTTATTATTTATCTATTCCTGAGAGTTTATCTTATTTTTTATTTGTTTATTTAAATGAAGTCGACCAGTTGCCTGCCCTTCCTTCCATTATTAGTCACCGAGACAAACTGAACAAAGTTCTGAGGTCGACCTTGTAAAGATAAGGATTCAGGTCTGTCTGCTGTTTACCTTTGCTCCTGCGCGCACTGCCCATCTCTCCACATTTATGTGTTTGTTTGTTTGTCTATCTAATCTTTTGGGTTTTTATTTCTAATGAGGTCGACCAGTTGTCTATTTATTATTTTTTTTACTACGCATCAAGCTGCGCTGCTTGTCTTTGCTCCTGTGTGCTCGCGCACTCCCGCCTTTTCCACTTATTTTTATTTTTGATTTATTTTTGATTTATTTTGTCAATTTAAAAAAAAATACGCATCGTGCTGTGCTGTTTGTGTTTGCTTGAGTGCATTCGCGCGCTCTCGCTTTCTCCACTTTACAATTTTTTTGTTATTATTTATCAATTCCTGAGAGTTTATCTTATTTTTTATTTGTTTATTTAAATGAAGTCGACCAGTTGCCTGCCCTTCCTTCCATTATCCGTCACCGAGACAAACTGAACAAAGTTCTGAGGTCGACCTTGTAAAGATCAGGATTCAGGTCTGTCTGCTGTTTACCTTTGCTCCTGCGCGCACTGCCCTTCTCTCCACATTTATGTGTTTGTTTGTTTGTCTATCTAATCTTTTGGGTTTTTATTTCTAATGAGGTCGACCAGTTGACTATTTATTATTTTTTTTACTACGCATCAAGCTGCGCTGCTTGTCTTTGCTCCTGTGTGCTCGCGCACTCTCGCCTTTTCCACTTATTTTTATTTTTGATTTATTTTTGATTTATATTGCCAATTAAAAAAAAATACGCATCGTGCTGTGCTGTTTGTGTTTGCTTGAGTGCATTCGCGCTCTCTCGCTTTCTCCACTTTACAATTTTTTTTGTTATTATTTATCTATTCCTGAGAGTTTATCTCATTTTTTATTTGTTTATTTAAATGAAGTCGACCAGTTGCCTGCCCTTCCTTCCATTATCCGTCACCGAGACAAACTGAACAAATTTCTGAGGTCGACCTTGTAATGATAAGGATTCAGGTCTGTCTGTTGTTTACCTTTGCTCCTGCCCGCACTGCCCTTCTCTCCACATTTATGTGTTTATTTGTTTGTCTATCTAATCTTTTGGGTTTTTATTTCTAATGAGGTCGACCAGTTGTCTATTTATTATTTTTTTTACTACGCATCAAGCTGCGCTGCTTGTCTTTGCTCCTGTGTGCTCGCGCACTCTCGCCTTTTCCACTTATTTTTATTTTTGATTTATTTTTGATTTATTTTGTCAATTTTAAAAAAAAATACGCATCGTGCTGTGCTGTTTGTGTTTGCTTGAGTGCATTCGCGCGCTCTCGCTTTCTCCACTTTACAATTTTTTTGTTATTATTTATCTATTCCTGAGAGTTTATCTTATTTTATATTTGTTTATTTAAATGAAGTCGTCCAGTTGCCTGCCCTTCCTTCCATTATCCGTCACCGAGACAAACTGAACAAAGTTCTGAGGTCGACCTTGTAAAGATAAGGATTCAGGTCTGTCTGCTGTTTACCTTTGCTCCTGCGCGCACTGCCCATCTCTCCACATTTATGTGTTTGTTTGTTTGTCTATCTAATCTTTTGGGTTTTTATTTCTAATGAGGTCGACCAGTTGTCTATTTATTATTTTTTTTACTACGCATCAAGCTGCGCTGCTTGTCTTTGCTCCTGTGTGCTCGCGCACTCTCGCCTTTTCCACTTATTTTTATTTTTGATTTATTTTTGATTTATTTTGTCAATTTTAAAAAAAATACGCATCGTGCTGTGCTGTTTGTGTTTTCTTGAGTGCATTCGCGCGCTCTCGCTTTCTCCACTTTACAATTTTTTTGTTATTATTTATCTATTCCTGAGAATTTATCTTATTTTTTTTTGTTTATTTAAATGAAGTCGACCAGTTGCCTGCCCTTCCTTCCATTATCCGTCACCGAGACAAACTGAACAAAGTTCTGAGGTCGACCTTGCAAAGATAAGGATTCAGGTCTGTCTGCTGTTTACCTTTGCTCCTGCGCGCACTGCCCTTCTCTCCACATTTATATGTTTGTTTGTTTGTCTATCTAATCTTTGGGTTTTTATTTCTAATGAGGTCGACCAGTTGTCTATTTATTATTTTTTTTACTACGCATCAAGCTGCGCTGCTTGTCTTTGCTCCTGTGTGCTCGCGCACTCTCGCCTTTTCCACTTATTTTTATTTTTGATTTATTTTTGATTTATATTGCCAATTTAAAAAAATACGCATCGTGCTGTGCTGTTTGTGTTTGCTTGAGTGCATTCGCGCTCTCTCGCTTTCTCCACTTTACAATTTTTTTTGTTATTATTTATCTATTCCTGAGAGTTTATCTCATTTTTTATTTGTTTATTTAAATGAAGTCGACCAGTTGCCTGCCCTTCCTTCCATTATCCGTCACCGAGACAAACTGAACAAATTTCTGAGGTCGACCTTGTAATGATAAGGATTCAGGTCTGTCTGTTGTTTACCTTTGCTCCTGCCCGCACTGCCCTTCTCTCCACATTTATGTGTTTATTTGTTTGTCTATCTAATCTTTTGGGTTTTTATTTCTAATGAGGTCGACCAGTTGTCTATTTATTATTTTTTTTACTACGCATCAAGCTGCGCTGCTTGTCTTTGCTCCTGTGTGCTCAAGCACTCTCGCCTTTTCCACTTATTTTTATTTTTGATTTATTTTTGATTTATTTTGCCAATTTAAAAAAAATACGCATCGTGCTGTGCTTTTTGTGTTTGCTTGAGTGCATTCGCGCTCTCTCGCTTTCTCCACTTTACAATGTTTTTGTTATTATTTATCTATTCCTGAGAGTTTATCTTATTTTTATTTGTTTATTTAAATGAAGTCGACCAGTTGCCTGCCCTTCCTTCCATTATCCGTCACCGAGACAAACTGAACAAAGTTCTGAGGTCGACTTTGTAAAGATAAGGATTCAGGTCTGTCTGCTGTTTACCTTTGCTCCTGCGCGCACTGTCCTTCTCTCCACATTTATGTGTTTGTTTGTTAGTCTATCTAATCTTTAGGGTTTTTATTTCTAATGAGGTCGACCAGTTGTCTATTTATTATTTTTTTTTACTACGCATCAAGCTGCGCTGCTTGTCTTTGCTCCTGTGTGCTCGCGCACTCTCGCCTTTTCCACTTATTTTTATTTTTGATTTATTTTTGATTTATTTTGTCA
Organism: Perognathus longimembris pacificus; assembly: GCF_023159225.1. NCBI lineage: Eukaryota > Metazoa > Chordata > Mammalia > Rodentia > Heteromyidae > Perognathus > Perognathus longimembris. The sequence goes on along the minus strand of NW_025958067.1, from coordinate 36,261 downwards.
ATTTAAAAAAAATACGCATCGTGCTGTGCTGTTTGTGTTTGCTTGAGTGCATTCGCGCTCTCTCGCTTTCTTCACTTTACAATTTTTTTTATTATTTATCTATTCCTGAGAGTTTATCTTATTTTTTATTTGTTTATTTAAATGAAGTCGATCAGTTGCCTGCCCTTCCATCCATTATCCGTCACCGAGACAAACTGAACAACGTTCTGAGGTCGACATTGTAAAGATAAGGATTCAGGTCTGTCTACTGGTTCCCTTTGCTCCTGCGCGCCCTGCCCTTCTCTCCACATTTATGTGTTTGTTTGTTTGTCTATCTAATCTTTTGGGTTTTTATTTCTAATGAGGTCGACCAGTTGTCTATTTATTATTTTTTTTACTACGCATCAAGCTGCACTGCTTGTCTTTGCTCCTGTGTGCTCGCGCAATCTCGCCTTTTCCACTTATTTTTATTTTTGATTTATTTTGTCAATTTAAAAAAAAATACGCATCGTGCTGTGCTGTTTGTGTTTGCTTGAGTGCATTCGCGCGCTCTCGCTTTCTCCACTTTACAATTTTTTTGTTATTATTTATCTATTCCTGAGAGTTTATCTTTTTTTCTTTTTGTTTATTTAAATGAAGTCGACCAGTTACCTGCCCTTCCTTCCATTATCCGTCACCGAGACAAACTGAACAAAGTTCTGAGGTCGACCTTGGAAACATGAGGATTCAGGTCTGTCTGCTGTTTACCTTTGCTCCTGCGCGCACTGCCCTTCTCTCCACATTTATGTGTTTGTTTGTTTGTCTATCTAATCTTTTGGGTTTTTATTTCTAATGAGGATGACCAGTTGTCTATTTATTATTTTTTTTACTACGCATCAAGCTGCGCTGCTTGTCTTTGCTCCTGTGTGCCCGCGCACTCTCGCCTTTTCCACTTATTTTTATTTTTGATTTATTTTTGATTTATTTTGTCAATTTAAAAAAAAATACGCATCGTGCTGTGCTGTTTGTGTTTGCTTGAGTGCATTCGCGCGCTCTCGCTTTCTCCACTTTACAATTTTTTTGTTATTATTTATCTATTCCTGAGAGTTTATCTTATTTTTTTTGTTTATTTAAATGAAGTCGACCAGTTGCCTGCCCTTCCTTCCATTATCCGTCACCGAGACAAACTGAACAAAGTTCTGAGGTCGACCTTGTAAAGATAAGGATTCAGGTCTGTCTGCTGTTTACCTTTGCTCCTGTGCGCACTGCCCTTCTCTCCACATTCATGTGTTTGTTTGTTTGTCTATCTAATCTTTTGGGTTTTTATTTCTAATGAGGTCGACCAGTTGTCTATTTATTATTTTTTTTACTACGCATCAAGCTGCGCTGCTTGTCTTTGCTCCTGTGTGCTCGCGCACTCTCGCCTTTTCCACTTATTTTTATTTTTGATTTATTTTTGATTTATTTTGTCAATTTTAAAAAAAATACGCATCGTGCTGTGCTGTTTGTGTTTGCTTGAGTGCATTCGCGCGCTCTCGCTTTCTCCACTTTACATTTTTTTTGTTATTATTTATCTATTCCTGAGAGTTTATCTTATTTTTTTTGTTTATTTAAATGAAGTCGACCAGTTGCCTCCCCTTCCATCCATTATCCGTCACCGAGAAAAACTGAACAAAGTTCTGAGGTCGACATTGTAAAGATAAGGATTCAGGTCTGTCTACTGGTTCCCTTTGCTCCTGCGCGCCCTGCCCTTCTCTCCACATTTATGTGTTTGTTTGTTTGTCTATCTAATCTTTTGGGTTTTTATTTCTAATGAGGTCGACCAGTTGTCTATTTATTATTTTTTTTACTACGCATCAAGCTGCACTGCTTGTCTTTGCTCCTGTGTGCTCGCGCAATCTCGCCTTTTCCACTTATTTTTATTTTTTATTTATTTTGTCAATTTAAAAAAAAATACGCATCATGCTGTGCTGTTTGTGTTTGCTTGAGTGCATTCGCGCGCTCTCGCTTTCTCCACTTTACAATTTTTTTGTTATTATTTATCTATTCCTGAGAGTTTATCTTTTTTTTTTTTGTTTATTTAAATGAAGTCGACCAGTTACCTGCCCTTCCTTCCATTATCCGTCACCGAGACAAACTGAACAAAGTTCTGAGGTCGACCTTGGAAACATGAGGATTCAGGTCTGTCTGCTGTTTACCTTTGCTCCTGCGCGCACTGCCCTTCTCTCCACATTTATGTGTTTGTTTGTTTGTCTATCTAATCTTTTGGGTTTTTATTTCTAATGAGGATGACCAGTTGTCTATTTATTATTTTTTTTACTACGCATCAAGCTGCGCTGCTTGTCTTTGCTCCTGTGTGCCCGCGCACTCTCGCCTTTTCCACTTATTTTTATTTTTGATTTATTTTTGATTTATTTTGTCAATTTAAAAAAAAATACGCATCGTGCTGTGCTGTTTGTGTTTGCTTGAGTGCATTCGCGCGCTCTCGCTTTCTCCACTTTACAATTTTTTTGTTATTATTTATCTATTCCTGAGAGTTTATCTTATTTTTTTTTGTTTATTTAAATGAAGTCGACCAGTTGCCTGCCCTTCCTTCCATTATCCGTCACCGAGACAAACTGAACAAAGTTCTGAGGTCGACCTTGTAAAGATAAGGATTCAGGTCTGTCTGCTGTTTACCTTTGCTCCTGTGCGCACTGCCCTTCTCTCCACATTCATGTGTTTGTTTGTTTGTCTATCTAATCTTTTGGGTTTTTATTTCTAATGAGGTCGACCAGTTGTCTATTTATTATTTTTTTACTACGCATCAAGCTGCGCTGCTTGTCTTTGCTCCTGTGTGCTAGCGCACTCTCGCCTTTTCCACTTATTTTTATTTTTGATTTATTTTTGATTTATTTTGTCAATTTAAAAAAAATACGCATCGTGCTGTGCTGTTTGTGTTTGCTTGAGTGCATTCGCGCGCTCTCGCTTTCTCCACTTTACAATTTTTTGTTATTATTTATCTATTCCTGAGAGTTTATCTTATTTTTTTTTTGTTTATTTAAATGAAGTCGACCAGTTGCCTGCACTTCCTTCCATTATCCGTCACCGAGACAAACTGAACAAAGTTCTGAGGTCGACCTTGTAAAGATAAGGATTCAGGTCTGTCTGCTGTATACGTTTGCTCCTGCGCGCACTGCCCTTCTCTCCACATTTATGTGTTTGTTTGTTTGTCTATGTAATCTTTTGGGTTTATATTTCTAATGAGGTCGACCAGTTGTCTATTTATTATTTTTTTTACTACGCATCAAGCTGCGCTGCTTGTCTTTGCTCCTGTGTGCTCGCGCACTCTCGCCTTTTCCACTTATTTTTATTTTTGATTTATTTTTGATTTATATTGCCAATTTAAAAAAAAATACGCATCGTGCTCTGCTGTTTGTGTTTGCTTGAGTGCATTCGCGCTCTCTCGCTTTCTCCACTTTACAATTTTTTTTGTTATTATTTATCTATTCCTGAGAGTTTATCTCATTTTTTATTTGTTTATTTAAATGAAGTCGACCAGTTGCCTGCCCTTCCTTCCATTATCCGTCACCGAGACAAACTGAACAAATTTCTGAGGTCGACCTTGTAAAGATAAGGATTCAGGTCTGTCTGTTGTTTACCTTTGCTCCTGCCCGCACTGCCCTTCTCTCCACATTTATGTGTTTGTTTGTTTGTCTATCTAATCTTTTGGGTTTTTATTTCTAATGAGGTCGACTAGTTGTCTATTTATTATTTTTTTTACTACGCATCAAGCTGCGCTGCTTGTCTTTGCTCCTGTGTGCTCGCGCACTCTCGCCTTTTCCACTTATTTTTATTTTTGATTTATGTTTGATTTATTTTGTCAATTTAAAAAAAAAAACGCATCGTGCTGTGCTGTTTGTGTTTGCTTGAGTGCATTCGCGCGCTCTCGCTTTCTCCACTTTACATTTTTTTTGTTATTATTTATCTATTCCTGAGAGTTTATCTTATTTTTTATTTGTTTATTTAAATGAAGTCGACCAGTTGCCTGCCCTTCCATCCATTATCCGTCACCGAGACAAACTGAACAAAGTTCTGAGGTCGACATTGTAAAGATAAGGATTCAGGTCTGTCTGCTGTTTACCTTTGCTCCTGCGCGCTCTGCCCTTCTCTCCACATTTATGTGTTTGTTTGTTTGTCTATCTAATCTTTTGGGTTTTTATTTCTAATGAGGTCGACCAGTTGTCTATTTATTATTTTTTTTTACTACGCATCAAGCTGCACTGCTTGTCTTTGCTCCTGTGTGCTCGCGCAATCTCGCCTTTTCCACTTATTTTTATTTTTGATTTATTTTTGATTTATTTTGTCAATTTAAAAAAAAATACGCATCGTGCTGTGCTGTTTGTGTTTGCTTGAGTGCATTCGCGCGCTCTCGCTTTCTCCACTTTACAATTTTTTTGTTATTATTTATCTATTCCTGAGAGTTTATCTTATTTTTTTTTGTTTATTTAAATGAAGTCGACCAGTTACCTGCCCTTCCTTCCATTATCCGTCACCGAGACAAACTGAACAAAGTTCTGAGGTCGACCTTGGAAACATGAGGATTCAGGTCTGTCTGCTGTTTACCTTTGCTCCTGCGCGCACTGCCCTTCTCTCCACATTTATGTGTTTGTTTGTTTGTCTATCTAATCTTTTGGGTTTTTATTTCTAATGAGGACGACCAGTTGTCTATTTATTATTTTTTTTACTACGCATCAAGCTGCACTGCTTGTCTTTGCTCCTGTGTGCTCGCGCACTCTCGCCTTTTCCACTTATTTTTATTTTTGATTTATTTTTTATTTATTTTGTCAATTTAAAAAAAAATACGCATCGTGCTGTGCTGTTTGTGTTTGCTTGAGTGCATTCGCGCGCTCTCGCTTTCTCCACTTTACAATTTTTTTGTTATTATTTATCTATTCCTGAGAGTTTATCTTATTTTTTATTTGTTTATTTAAATGAAGTCGACCAGTGCCCTGGTCCTTCCATTATCCATCACCGAGACAAACTGAACAAAGTTCTGAGGTCGACCTTGTAAAGATAAGGATTCAGGTCTGTCTGCTGTTTACCTTTGCTCCTGCCCGCACTGCCCTTCTCTCCACATTTATGTGTTTGTTTGTTTGTCTATCTAATCTTTTGGGTTTTTATTTCTAATGAGGTTGACCAGTTGTCTATTTATTATTTTTTTTACTACGCATCAAGCTGCGCTGCTTGTCTTTGCTCCTGTGTGGTCGGGCACTCTCGCCTTTTCCACTTATTTTTATTTTTGATTTATTTTTGATTTATTTTGTCAATTTTAAAAAAATACACATCGTGCTGTGCTGTTTGTGTTTGCTTGAGTGCATTCGCGCGCTCTCGCTTTCTCCACTTTACAATTTTTTTGTTATTATTTATCTATTCCTGAGAGTTTATCTTATTTTTTTTTGTTTATTTAAATGAAGTCGACCAGTTGCCTGTCCTTCCTTCCATTATCCGTCACCGAGACAAACTGAACAAAGTTCTGAGGTCGACCTTGTAAAGATAAGGATTCAGGTCTGTCTGCTGTATACCTTTGCTCCTGCGCGCACTGCCCTTCTCTCCACATTTATGTGTTTGTTTGTTTGTCTATGTAATCTTTTGGGTTTATATTTCTAATGAGGTCGACCAGTTGTCTATTTATTATTTTTTTTACTACGCATCAGGCTGCGCTGCTTGTCTTTGCTCCTGTGTGCTCGCGCACTCTCGCCTTTTCCACTTATTTTTATTTTTGATTTATTTTTGATTTATATTGCCAATTAAAAAAAAATACGCATCGTGCTCTGCTGTTTGTGTTTGCTTGAGTGCATTCGCGCTCTCTCGCTTTCTCCACTTTACAATTTTTTTGTTATTATTTATCTATTCCTGAGAGTTTATCTCATTTTTTATTTGTTTATTTAAATGAAGTCGACCAGTTGCCTTCCCTTCCTTTCATTATCCGTCACCGAGACAAACTGAACAAATTTCTGAGGTCGACTTTGTAAAGATAAGGATTCAGGTCTGTCTGTTGTTTACCTTTGCTCCTGCCCGCACTGCCCTTCTCTCCACATTTATGTGTTTGTTTGTTTGTCTATCTAATCTTTTGGGTTTTTATTTCTAATGAGGTCGACCAGTTGTCTATTTATTATTTTTTTTACTACGCATCAAGCTGCGCTGCTTGTCTTTGCTCCTGTGTGCTCGCGCACTCTCGCCTTTTCCACTTATTTTTATTTTTGATTTATTTTTGATTTATTTTGTCAATTTAAAAAAAAATACGCATCGTGCTGTGCTGTTTGTGTTTGCTTGAGTGCATTCGCGCGCTCTCGCTTTCTCCACTTTACATTTTTTTTGTTATTATTTATCTATTCCTGAGAGTTTATCTTATTTTTTTTTGTTTATTTAAATGAAGTCGACCAGTTACCTGCCCTTCCTTCCATTATCCGTCACCGAGACAAACTGAACAAAGTTCTGAGGTCGACCTTGTAAACATAAGGATTCAGGTCTGTCTGCTGTTTACCTTTGCTCCTGCCCGCACTGCCCTTCTCTCCACATTTATGTGTTTGTTTGTTTGTCTATCTAATCTTTTGGGTTTTTATTTCTAATGAGGTTGACCAGTTGTCTATTTATTATTTTTTTTACTACGCATCAAGCTGCGCTGCTTGTCTTTGCTCCTGTGTGCTCGCGCACTCTCGCCTTTTCCACTTATTTTTATTTTTGATTTATTTTTGATTTATTTTGTCAATTTTAAAAAAATACGCATCGTGCTGTGCTGTTTGTGTTTGCTTGAGTGCATTCGCGCGCTCTCGCTTTCTCCACTTCACAATTTTTTTGTTATTATTTATCTGTTCCTGAGAGTTTATCTTATTTTTTATTTGTGTATTTAAATGAAGTCGACAAGTTGCCTGCCCTTCCTTCCATTATCCGTCACCGAGACAAACTGAACAAAGTTCTGAGGTCGACCTTGTAAAGATAAGGATTCAGGTCTGTCTGCTGTTTACCTTTGCTCCTGCGCGCACTGCCCTTCTCTCCACATTTATGTGTTTGTTTGTTTGTCTATCTAATCTTTTAGGTTTTTATTTCTAATGAGGTCGACCAGTTGTCTATTTATTATTTTTTTTACTACGCATCAAGCTGCGCTGCTTGTCTTTGCTCCTGTGTGCTCGCGCACTCTTGCCTTTTCCACTTATTTTTATTTTTGATTTATTTTTGATTTATTTTGTCAATTTAAAAAAAATATGCATCGTGCTGTGCTGTTTGTGTTTGCTTGAGTGCATTCGCGTGCTCTCGCTTTCTCCACTTTACAATCGTTTTGTTATTATTTATCTATTCCTGAGAGTTTATCTTATTTTTTATTTGTTTATTTAAATGAAGTCGACCAGTTGCCTGCCCTTCCTTCCATTATCCGTCACCGAGACAAACTGAACAAAGTTCTGAGTTCGACCTTGTAAAGATAAGGATTCAGGTCTGTCTGCTGTTTACCTTTGCTCCTGCGCGCACTGCCCTTCTCTCCACATTTATGTGTTTGTTTGTTTGTCTATCTAATTTTTTGGGTTTTTATTTCTAATGAGGTCGACCAGTTGTCTATTTATTATTTTTTTTACTACGCATCAAGCTGCGCTGCTTGTCTTTGCTCCTGTGTGCTCGCGCACTCTCGCCTTTTCCACTTATTTTTATTTTTGATTTATTTTTGATTTATTTTGTCAATTTAAAAAAAAATACGCATCGTGCTGTGCTGTTTGTGTTTGCTTGAGTGCATTCGCGCGCTCTCGCTTTCTCCACTTTACAATTTTTTTGTTATTATTTATCTATTCCTGAGAGTTTATCTTATTTTTTTTGTTTATTTAAATGAAGTCGACCAGTTGCCTGCCCTTCCTTCCATTATCCGTCACCGAGACAAACTGAACAAAGTTCTGAGGTCGACCTTGTAAAGATAAGGATTCAGGTCTGTCTGCTGTATACCTTTGCTCCTGCGCGCACTGCCCTTCTCTCCACATTTATGTGTTTGTTTGTTTGTCTATGTAATATTTTGGGTTTATATTTCTAATGAGGTCGACCAGTTGTCTATTTATTATTTTTTTTACTACGCATCAAGCTGCGCTGCTTGTCTTTGCTCCTGTGTGCTCGCGCACTCTCGCCTTTTCCACTTATTTTTATTTTTGATTTATTTTTGATTTATATTGCCAATTTAAAAAAAATACGCATCGTGCTCTGCTGTTTGTGTTTGCTTGAGTGCATTCGCGCTCTCTCGCTTTCTCCACTTTACAATTTTTTTGTTATTATTTATCTATTCCTGAGAGTTTATCTCATTTTTTATTTGTTTATTTAAATGAAGTCGACCAGTTGCCTGCCCTTCCTTCCATTATCCGTCACCGAGACAAACTGAACAAATTTCTGAGGTCGACCTTGTAAAGATAAGGATTCAGGTCTGTCTGTTGTTTACCTTTGCTCCTGCGCGCACTGCCCTTCTCTCCACATTTATGTGTTTGTTTGTTTGTCTATCTAATCTTTTGTGTTTTTATTTCTAATGAGGTCGACCAGTTGTCTATTTATTATTTTTTTTACTACGCATCAAGCTGCGCTGCTTGTCTTTGCTCCTGTGTGCTCGCGCACTCTCGCCTTTTCCACTTATTTTTATTTTTGATTTATTTTTGATTTATATTGCCAATTTAAAAAAAATACGCATCGTGCTCTGCTGTTTGGTTTGCTTGAGTGCATTCGCGCTCTCTCGCTTTCTCCACTTTACAATTTTTTTGTTATTATTTATCTATTCCTGAGAGTTTATCTCATTTTTTATTTGTTTATTTAAATGAAGTCGACCAGTTGCCTGCCCTTCCTTCCATTATCCGTCACCGAGACAAACTGAACAAATTTCTGAGGTCGACCTTGTAAAGATAAGGATTCAGGTCTGTCTGTTGTTTACCTTTGCTCCTGCGCGCCCTGCCCTTCTCTCCACATTTATGTGTTTGTTTGTTTGTCTATCTAATCTTTTGGGTTTTTATTTCTAATGAGGTCGACCAGTTGTCTATTTATTATTTTTTTTACTACGCATCAAGCTGCGCTGCTTGTCTTTGCTCCTGTGTGCTCGCGCACTCTCGCCTTTTCCACTTATTTTTATTCTTGATTTATATTTGATTTATTTTGTCAATTTTATAAAAAATACGCATCGTGCTGTGCTGTTTGTGTTTGCTTGAGTGCATTCGCGCGCTCTCGGTTTCTCCACTTTACAATCTTTTTGTTATTATTTATCTATTCCTGAGGGTTTATCTTATTTTTTATTTGTTTATTTAAATGAAGTCGACCAGTGCCCTGGTCCTTCCATTATCCATCACCGAGACAAACTGAACAAAGTTCTGAGGTCGACCTTGTAAAGATAAGGATTCAGGTCTGTCTGCTGTTTACCTTTGCTCCTGCCCGCACTGCCCTTCTCTCCACATTTATGTGTTTGTTTGTTTGTCTATCTAATCTTTTGGGTTTTTATTTCTAATGAGGTTGACCAGTTGTCTATTTATTATTTTTTTTACTACGCATCAAGCTGCGCTGCTTGTCTTTGCTCCTGTGTGGTCGGGCACTCTCGCCTTTTCCACTTATTTTTATTTTTGATTTATTTTTGATTTATTTTGTTAATTTTAAAAAAATACCCATCGTGCTGTGATGTTTGTGTTTGCTTGAGTGCATTCGCGCGCTCTCGCTTTCTCCACTTCACAATTTTTTTGTTATTATTTATCTGTTCCCGAGAGTTTATCTTATTTTTTATTTGTGTATTTAAATGAAGTCGACCCGTTGCCTGCCCTTCCTTCCATTATCCGTCACCGAGACAAACTGAACAAAGTTCTGAGGTCGACCTTGTAAAGATAAGGATTCAGGTCTGTCTGCTGTTTACCTTTGCTCCTGCGCGCACTGCCCTTCTCTCCACATTTATGTGTTTGTTTGTTTGTCTATCTAATCTTTTGGGTTTTTATTTCTAATGAGGTCGACCAGTTGTCTATTTATTATTTTTTTTACTACGCATCGAGCTGCGCTGCTTGTCTTTGCTCCTGAGTGCTCGCGCACTCTCGCCTTTTCCACTTATTTTTATTTTTGATTTATTTTTGATTTATTTTGTCAATTTAAAAAAAATACGCATCGTGCTGTGCTGTTTGTGTTTGCTTGAGTGCATTCGCGCGCTCTCGCTTTTTCCACTATACAATTTTTTTGTTATTATTTATCTATTCCTGAGAGTATATCCTATTTTTTATTTGTTTATTTAAATGAAGTCGACCAGTTGCCTGCCCTTCCTTCAATTATCCGTTACCGAAACAAACTGAACAAAGTTCTGAGGTCGACCTTGTAAAGATAAGGATTCAGGTCTGTCTGCTGTTTACCTTTGCTCCTGCCCGCACTGCCCTTCTCTCCATATTTATGTGTTTGTTTGTTTGTCTATCTAATCTTTTGGGTTTTTATTTCTAATGAGGTCGACCAGTTGTCTATTTATTATTTTTTTTACTATGCATCAAGCTGCGATGCTTGTCTTTGCTCCTGTGTGCTCGCGCACTCTCGCATTTTCCACTTATTTTTATTTTTGATTTATTTTTGATTTATTTTGTCAATTTAAAAAAAAAAATTCTCATCGTGCTGTACTGTTTGTGTTTGCTTGAGTGCATTCGCGCGCTCTCGCTTTCTCCACTTTACAATTTTTTTGTTATTATTTATCTATTCCTGAGAGTTTACCTAATTTTTATTTGTTTATTTAAATGAAGTCGACCAGTTGCCTGCCCTTCCTTCCATTATCCGTCACCGAGACAAACTGAACAAAGTTCTGAGGTCGACCTTGTAAAGATAAGGATTCAGGTCTGTCTGCTGTTTACCTTTGCTCCTGCGCGCACTGCCCTTCTCTCCACATTTAAGTGTTTCTTTGTTTGTCTATCTAATCTTTTGGGTTTTTATTTCTAATGAGGTCGACCAGTTGTCTATTTATTATTTTTTTTACTACGCATCAAGCTGCGCTGCTTGTCTTTGCTCCTGTGTGCTCGCGCACTCTCGCCTTTTCCACTTATTTTTATTTTTGATTTATTTTTGATTTATTTTGTCAATTTAAAAAAAATACGGATCGTGCTGTGCTGTTTGTGTTTGCTTGAGTGCATTCGCGCGCTCTCGCTTTCTCCACTTTACAATTTTTTGTTTTTATTTATCTATTCCTGAGAGTTTATCTTATTTTTTATTTGTTTATTTAAATGAAGTCGACCAGTTTCCTGCCCTTCCTTCCATTATCCGACACTGAGACAAACTGAACAAAGTTCTGAGGTCGATCTTGTAAAGATAAGGATTCAGGTCTGTCTGCTGTTTACCTTTGCTCCTGCCCGCACTGCCCTTCTCTCCACATTTATGTGTTTGTTTGTTTGTCTATCTAATCTTTTGGGTTTTTATTTCTAATGAGGTCGACCAGTTGTCTATTTATTATTTTTTTTACTATGCATCAAGCTGCGCTGCTTGTCTTTGCTCCTGTGTGCTCGCGCACTCTCGCCTTTTCCACTTATTGTTATTTTTGATTTATTTTTGATTTATTTTGTCAATATAAAAAAAATACGCATCGTGCTGTGCTGTTTGTGTTTGCTTGAGTGCATTCGCGCGCTCTCGCTTTCTGCACTTTACAATTTTTTTGTTATTATTTATCTATTCCTGAGAGTTTATCTTATTTTTTATTTGTTTATTTAAATGAAGTCGACCAGTTGCCTGCCCTTCCTTCCATTATCCGTCACCGAGACAAACTGAACAAAGTTCTGAGTTCGACCTTGTAAAGATAAGGATTCAGGTCTGTCTGCTGTTTACCTTTGCTCCTGCGCGCACTGCCCTTCTCTCCACATTTATGTGTTTGTTTGTTTGTCTATCTAATTTTTTGGGTTTTTATTTCTAATGAGGTCGACCAGTTGTCTATTTATTATTTTTTTTACTACGCATCAAGCTGCGCTGCTTGTCTTTGCTCCTGTGTGCTCGCGCACTCTCGCCTTTTCCACTTATTTTTATTTTTGATTTATTTTGTCAATTTAAAAAAAAATACGCATCGTGCTGTGCTGTTTGTGTTTGCTTGAGTGCATTCGCGCGCTCTCGCTTTCTCCACTTTACAATTTTTTTGTTATTATTTATCTATTCCTGAGAGTTTATCTTATTTTTTTTGTTTATTTAAATGAAGTCGACCAGTTGCCTGCCCTTCCTTCCATTATCCGTCACCGAGACAAACTTAACAAAGTTCTGAGGTCGACCTTGTAAAGATAAGGATTCAGGTCTGTCTGCTGTATACCTTTGCTCCTGCGCGCACTGCCCTTCTCTCCACATTTATGTGTTTGTTTGTTTGTCTATGTAATATTTTGGGTTTATATTTCTAATGAGGTCGACCAGTTGTCTATTTATTATTTTTTTTACTACGCATCAAGCTGCGCTGCTTGTCTTTGCTCCTGTGTGCTCGCGCACTCTCGCCTTTTCCACTTATTTTTATTTTTGATTTATTTTTGATTTATATTGCCAATTTAAAAAAAATACGCATCGTGCTCTGCTGTTTGTGTTTGCTTGAGTGCATTCGCGCTCTCTCGCTTTCTCCACTTTACAATTTTTTTGTTATTATTTATCTATTCCTGAGAGTTTATCTCATTTTTTATTTGTTTATTTAAATGAAGTCGACCAGTTGCCTGCCCTTCCTTCCATTATCCGTCACCGAGACAAACTGAACAAATTTCTGAGGTCGACCTTGTAAAGATAAGGATTCAGGTCTGTCTGTTGTTTACCTTTGCTCCTGCGCGCACTGCCCTTCTCTCCACATTTATGTGTTTGTTTGTTTGTCTATCTAATCTTTTGTGTTTTTATTTCTAATGAGGTCGACCAGTTGTCTATTTATTATTTTTTTTACTACGCATCAAGCTGCGCTGCTTGTCTTTGCTCCTGTGTGCTCGCGCACTCTCGCCTTTTCCACTTATTTTTATTTTTGATTTATTTTTGATTTATATTGCCAATTTAAAAAAAATACGCATCGTGCTCTGCTGTTTGGTTTGCTTGAGTGCATTCGCGCTCTCTCGCTTTCTCCACTTTACAATTTTTTTGTTATTATTTATCTATTCCTGAGAGTTTATCTCATTTTTTATTTGTTTATTTAAATGAAGTCGACCAGTTGCCTGCCCTTCCTTCCATTATCCGTCACCGAGACAAACTGAACAAATTTCTGAGGTCGACCTTGTAAAGATAAGGATTCAGGTCTGTCTGTTGTTTACCTTTGCTCCTGCGCGCCCTGCCCTTCTCTCCACATTTATGTGTTTGTTTGTTTGTCTATCTAATCTTTTGGGTTTTTATTTCTAATGAGGTCGACCAGTTGTCTATTTATTATTTTTTTTACTACGCATCAAGCTGCGCTGCTTGTCTTTGCTCCTGTGTGCTCGCGCACTCTCGCCTTTTCCACTTATTTTTATTCTTGATTTATATTTGATTTATTTTGTCAATTTTATAAAAAATACGCATCGTGCTGTGCTGTTTGTGTTTGCTTGAGTGCATTCGCGCGCTCTCGGTTTCTCCACTTTACAATCTTTTTGTTATTATTTATCTATTCCTGAGGGTTTATCTTATTTTTTATTTGTTTATTTAAATGAAGTCGACCAGTGCCCTGGTCCTTCCATTATCCATCACCGAGACAAACTGAACAAAGTTCTGAGGTCGACCTTGTAAAGATAAGGATTCAGGTCTGTCTGCTGTTTACCTTTGCTCCTGCCCGCACTGCCCTTCTCTCCACATTTATGTGTTTGTTTGTTTGTCTATCTAATCTTTTGGGTTTTTATTTCTAATGAGGTTGACCAGTTGTCTATTTATTATTTTTTTTACTACGCATCAAGCTGCGCTGCTTGTCTTTGCTCCTGTGTGGTCGGGCACTCTCGCCTTTTCCACTTATTTTTATTTTTGATTTATTTTTGATTTATTTTGTCAATTTTAAAAAAATACACATCGTGCTGTGATGTTTGTGTTTGCTTGAGTGCATTCGCGCGCTCTCGCTTTCTCCACTTCACAATTTTTTTGTTATTATTTATCTGTTCCCGAGAGTTTATCTTATTTTTTATTTGTGTATTTAAATGAAGTCGACCCGTTGCCTGCCCTTCCTTCCATTATCCGTCACCGAGACAAACTGAACAAAGTTCTGAGGTCGACCTTGTAAAGATAAGGATTCAGGTCTGTCTGCTGTTTACCTTTGCTCCTGCGCGCACTGCCCTTCTCTCCACATTTATGTGTTTGTTTGTTTGTCTATCTAATCTTTTGGGTTTTTATTTCTAATGAGGTCGACCAGTTGTCTATTTATTATTTTTTTTACTACGCATCGAGCTGCGCTGCTTGTCTTTGCTCCTGAGTGCTCGCGCACTCTCGCCTTTTCCACTTATTTTTATTTTTGATTTATTTTTGATTTATTTTGTCAATTTAAAAAAAATACGCATCGTGCTGTGCTGTTTGTGTTTGCTTGAGTGCATTCGCGCGCTCTCGCTTTTTCCACTATACAATTTTTTTGTTATTATTTATCTATTCCTGAGAGTATATCCTATTTTTTATTTGTTTATAAAATGAAGTCGACCAGTTGCCTGCCCTTCCTTCAATTATCCGTTACCGAAACAAACTGAACAAAGTTCTGAGGTCGACCTTGTAAAGATAAGGATTCAGGTCTGTCTGCTGTTTACCTTTGCTCCTGCCCGCACTGCCCTTCTCTCCATATTTATGTGTTTGTTTGTTTGTCTATCTAATCTTTTGGGTTTTTATTTCTAATGAGGTCGACCAGTTGTCTATTTATTATTTTTTTTACTATGCATCAAGCTGCGATGCTTGTCTTTGCTCCTGTGTGCTCGCGCACTCTCGCATTTTCCACTTATTTTTATTTTTGATTTATTTTTGATTTATTTTGTCAATTTAAAAAAAAAATTCTCATCGTGCTGTACTGTTTGTGTTTGCTTGAGTGCATTCGCGCGCTCTCGCTTTCTCCACTTTACAATTTTTTTGTTATTATTTATCTATTCCTGAGAGTTTACCTAATTTTTATTTGTTTATTTAAATGAAGTCGACCAGTTGCCTGCCCTTCCTTCCATTATCCGTCACCGAGACAAACTGAACAAAGTTCTGAGGTCGACCTTGTAAAGATAAGGATTCAGGTCTGTCTGCTGTTTACCTTTGCTCCTGCGCGCACTGCCCTTCTCTCCATATTTAAGTGTTTCTTTGTTTGTCTATCTAATCTTTTGGGTTTTTATTTCTAATGAGGTAGACCAGTTGTCTATTTATTATTTTTTTTACTACGCATCAAGCTGCGCTGCTTGTCTTTGCTCCTGTGTGCTCGCGCACTCTCGCCTTTTCCACTTATTTTTATTTTTGATTTATTTTTGATTTATTTTGTCAATTTAAAAAAAATACGGATCGTGCTGTGCTGTTTGTGTTTGCTTGAGTGCATTCGCGCGCTCTCGCTTTCTCCACTTTACAATTTTTTGTTTTTATTTATCTATTCCTGAGAGTTTATCTTATTTTTTATTTGTTTATTTAAATGAAGTCGACCAGTTTCCTGCCCTTCCTTCCATTATCCGACACTGAGACAAACTGAACAAAGTTCTGAGGTCGATCTTGTAAAGATAAGGATTCAGGTCTGTCTGCTGTTTACCTTTGCTCCTGCCCGCACTGCCCTTCTCTCCACATTTATTTGTTTGTTTGTTTGTCTATCTAATCTTTTGGGTTTTTATTTCTAATGAGGTCGACCAGTTGTCTATTTATTATTTTTTTTACTATGCATCAAGCTGCGCTGCTTGTCTTTGCTCCTGTGTGCTCGCGCACTCTCGCCTTTTCCACTTATTGTTATTTTTGATTTATTTTTGATTTATTTTGTCAATATAAAAAAAATACGCATCGTGCTGTGCTGTTTGTGTTTGCTTGAGTGCATTCGCGCGCTCTCGCTTTCTGCACTTTACAATTTTTTTGTTATTATTTATCTATTCCTGAGAGTTTATCTTATTTTTTATTTGTTTATTTAAATGAAGTCGACCAGTTGCCTGCCCTTCCTTCCATTATCCGTCACCGAGACAAACTGAACAAAGTTCTGAGGTCGACCTTGTAAAGATAAGGATTCAGGTCTGTCTGCTGTTTACCTTTGCTCCTGCGCGCACTGCCCATCTCTCCACATTTATGTGTTTGTTTGTTTGTCTATCTAATCTTTTGGGTTTTTATTTCTAATGAGGTCGACCAGTTGTCTATTTATTATTTTTTTTACTACGCATCAAGCTGCGCTGCTTGTCTTTGCTCCTGTGTGCTCGCGCACTCCCGCCTTTTCCACTTATTTTTATTTTTGATTTATTTTTGATTTATTTTGTCAATTTAAAAAAAAATACGCATCGTGCTGTGCTGTTTGTGTTTGCTTGAGTGCATTCGCGCGCTCTCGCTTTCTCCACTTTACAATTTTTTTGTTATTATTTATCAATTCCTGAGAGTTTATCTTATTTTTTATTTGTTTATTTAAATGAAGTCGACCAGTTGCCTGCCCTTCCTTCCATTATCCGTCACCGAGACAAACTGAACAAAGTTCTGAGGTCGACCTTGTAAAGATCAGGATTCAGGTCTGTCTGCTGTTTACATTTGCTCCTGCGCGCACTGCCCTTCTCTCCACATTTATGTGTTTGTTTGTTTGTCTATCTAATCTTTTGGGTTTTTATTTCTAATGAGGTCGACCAGTTGACTATTTATTATTTTTTTTACAACGCATCAAGCTGCGCTGCTTGTCTTTGCTCCTGTGTGCTCGCGCACTCTCGCCTTTTCCACTTATTTATATTTTTGATTTATTTTTGATTTATTTTGTCAATTTTAAAAATAAAATACGCATCGTGCTGTGCTGTTTGTGTTTGCTTGAGTGCATTCGCGCACTCTCGCTTTCTCCACTTTAAAATTTTTTGTTATTATTTATCTATTCCTGAGAGTTTATCATTTTTTTAATTGTTTATTTAAATGAATTCGACCAGTTGCCTGCCCTTCCTTCCATTATCCGTCACCGAGACAAACTGAACAAAGTTCTGAGGTCGACCTTGTAAAGATAAGGATTCAGGTCTGTCTGCTGTTTACCTTTGCTCCTGCGCACACTGCCCATCTCTCCACATTTAAGAGTTTGTTTGTTTGTCTATCTAATCTTTTGGGTTTTTATTTCTAATGAGGTCGACCAGTTGTCTATTTATTATTTTTTTTACTACGCATCAAGCTGCGCTGCTTGTCTTTGCTCCTGTGTGCTCGCGCACTCTCGCCTTTTCCACTTATATTTATTTTTGATTTGTTTTTGATTTATTTTGTCAATTTAAAAAAAAATACGCATCGTGCTGTGCTGTTTGTGTTTGCTTGAGTGCATTCGCGCGCTCTCGCTTTGTCCACTTTACAATTTTTTTGCTATTATTTATCTATTCCTGAGAGTTTATCTTATTTTTTATTTGTTTATTTAAATGAAGTAGACCAGTTGCCTGCCCTTCCTTCCATTATCCGTCACCGATACAAACTGAACAAAGTTCTGAGGTCGACCTTGTAAAGATAAGGATTCAGGTCTGTCTGCTGTTTACCTTTGCTCCTGCGCGCACTGCCCTTCTCTCCACATTTATGTGTTTGTTTGTTTGTCTATGTAATCTTTTAGGTTTTTATTTCTAATGAGGTCGACCAGTTGTCTATTTATTATTTTTTTTACTACGCATCAAGCTGCGCTGCTTGTCTTTGCTCCTGTGTGCTCGCGCACTCTTGCCTTTTCCACTTATTTTTATTTTTGATTTATTTTTGATTTATTTTGTCAATTTAAAAAAATATGCATCGTGCTGTGCTGTTTGTGTTTGCTTGAGTGCATTCGCGTGCTCTCGCTCTCTCCACTTTACAATCGTTTTGTTATTATTTATCTATTCCTGAGAGTTTATCTTATTTTTTATTTGTTTATTTAAATGAAGTCGACCAGTTGCCTGCCCTTCCTTCCATTATCCGTCACCGAGACAAACTGAACAAAGTTCTGAGGTCGACCTTGTAAAGATAAGGATTCAGGTCTGTCTGCTGTTTACCTTTGCTCCTGCGCGCACTGCCCTTCTCTCCACATTTATGTGTTTGTTTGTTTGTCTATCTAATCTTTTAGGTTTTTATTTCTAATGAGGTCGACCAGTTGTCTATTTATTATTTTTTTTACTACGCATCAAGCTGCGCTGCTTGTCTTTGCTCCTGTGTGCTCGCGCACTCTTGCCTTTTCCACTTATTTTTATTTTTGATTTATTTTTGATTTATTTTGTCAATTTAAAAAAAATATGCATCGTGCTGTGCTGTTTGTGTTTGCTTGAGTGCATTCGCGTGCTCTCGCTTTCTCCACTTTACAATCGTTTTGTTATTATTTATCTATTCCTGAGAGTTTATCTTATTTTTTATTTGTTTATTTAAATGAAGTCGACCAGTTGCCTGCCCTTCCTTCCATTATCCGTCACCGAGACAAACTGAACAAAGTTCTGAGTTCGACCTTGTGAAGATAAGGATTCAGGTCTGTCTGCTGTTTACCTTTGCTCCTGCGCGCACTGCCCTTCTCTCCACATTTATGTGTTTGTTTGTTTGTCTATCTAATCTTTTGGGTTTTTATTTCTAATGAGGTCGACCAGTTGGCTATTTATTATTTTTTTTACTACGCATCGAGCTGCGCTGCTTGTCTTTGCTCCTGAGTCCTCGCGCACTCTCGCCTTTTCCACTTATTTTTATTTTTGATTTATTTTTGATTTATTTTGTCAATTTTTAAAAAAAATACGCATCGTGCTGTGCTGTTTTTGTTTGCTTGAGTGCATTCGCGCGCTCTCGCTTTCTCCACTTTACAATTTTTTTGTTATTATTTATCTATTCCTGAGAGTTTATCTTATTTTTTATTTGTTTATTTAAATGAAGTCGACCAGTTGCCTGCCCTTCCTTCCATTATCCGTCACCGAGACAAACTGAACAAAGTTCAGAGGTCGACCTTGTTAAGATAAGGATACAGGTCTGTCTGCTGTTTACCTTTGCTCCTGCGCGCACTGCCCATCTCTCCACATTTATGTGTTTGTTTGTTTGTCTATCTAATCTTTTGGGTTTTTATTTCTAATGAGGTCGACCAGTTGTCTATTTATTATTTTTTTTACTACGCATCAAGCTGCGCTGCTTGTCTTTGCTCCTGTGTGCTCGCGCACTCCCGCCTTTTCCACTTATTTTTATTTTTGATTTATTTTTGATTTATTTTGTCAATTTAAAAAAAAATACGCATCGTGCTGTGCTGTTTGTGTTTGCTTGAGTGCATTCGCGCGCTCTCGCTTTCTCCACTTTACAATTTTTTTGTTATTATTTATCAATTCCTGAGAGTTTATCTTATTTTTTATTTGTTTATTTAAATGAAGTCGACCAGTTGCCTGCCCTTCCTTCCATTATCCGTCACCGAGACAAACTGAACAAAGTTCTGAGGTCGACCTTGTAAAGATCAGGATTCAGGTCTGTCTGCTGTTTACATTTGCTCCTGCGCGCACTGCCCTTCTCTCCACATTTATGTGTTTGTTTGTTTGTCTATCTAATCTTTTGGGTTTTTATTTCTAATGAGGTCGACCAGTTGACTATTTATTATTTTTTTTACAACGCATCAAGCTGCGCTGCTTGTCTTTGCTCCTGTGTGCTCGCGCACTCTCGCCTTTTCCACTTATTTATATTTTTGATTTATTTTTGATTTATTTTGTCAATTTTAAAAATAAAATACGCATCGTGCTGTGCTGTTTGTGTTTGCTTGAGTGCATTCGCGCACTCTCGCTTTCTCCACTTTAAAATTTTTTGTTATTATTTATCTATTCCTGAGAGTTTATCATTTTTTTAATTGTTTATTTAAATGAATTCGACCAGTTGCCTGCCCTTCCTTCCATTATCCGTCACCGAGACAAACTGAACAAAGTTCTGAGGTCGACCTTGTAAAGATAAGGATTCAGGTCTGTCTGCTGTTTACCTTTGCTCCTGCGCACACTGCCCATCTCTCCACATTTAAGAGTTTGTTTGTTTGTCTATCTAATCTTTTGGGTTTTTATTTCTAATGAGGTCGACCAGTTGTCTATTTATTATTTTTTTTACTACGCATCAAGCTGCGCTGCTTGTCTTTGCTCCTGTGTGCTCGCGCACTCTCGCCTTTTCCACTTATATTTATTTTTGATTTGTTTTTGATTTATTTTGTCAATTTAAAAAAAAATACGCATCGTGCTGTGCTGTTTGTGTTTGCTTGAGTGCATTCGCGCGCTCTCGCTTTGTCCACTTTACAATTTTTTTGCTATTATTTATCTATTCCTGAGAGTTTATCTTATTTTTTATTTGTTTATTTAAATGAAGTCGACCAGTTGCCTGCCCTTCCTTCCATTATCCGTCACCGATACAAACTGAACAAAGTTCTGAGGTCGACCTTGTAAAGATAAGGATTCAGGTCTGTCTGCTGTTTACCTTTGCTCCTGCGCGCACTGCCCTTCTCTCCACATTTATGTGTTTGTTTGTTTGTCTATGTAATCTTTTAGGTTTTTATTTCTAATGAGGTCGACCAGTTGTCTATTTATTATTTTTTTTACTACGCATCAAGCTGCGCTGCTTGTCTTTGCTCCTGTGTGCTCGCGCACTCTTGCCTTTTCCACTTATTTTTATTTTTGATTTATTTTTGATTTATTTTGTCAATTTAAAAAAATATGCATCGTGCTGTGCTGTTTGTGTTTGCTTGAGTGCATTCGCGTGCTCTCGCTCTCTCCACTTTACAATCGTTTTGTTATTATTTATCTATTCCTGAGAGTTTATCTTATTTTTTATTTGTTTATTTAAATGAAGTCGACCAGTTGCCTGCCCTTCCTTCCATTATCCGTCACCGAGACAAACTGAACAAAGTTCTGAGGTCGACCTTGTAAAGATAAGGATTCAGGTCTGTCTGCTGTTTACCTTTGCTCCTGCGCGCACTGCCCTTCTCTCCACATTTATGTGTTTGTTTGTTTGTCTATCTAATCTTTTAGGTTTTTATTTCTAATGAGGTCGACCAGTTGTCTATTTATTATTTTTTTTACTACGCATCAAGCTGCGCTGCTTGTCTTTGCTCCTGTGTGCTCGCGCACTCTTGCCTTTTCCACTTATTTTTATTTTTGATTTATTTTTGATTTATTTTGTCAATTTAAAAAAAATATGCATCGTGCTGTGCTGTTTGTGTTTGCTTGAGTGCATTCGCGTGCTCTCGCTTTCTCCACTTTACAATCGTTTTGTTATTATTTATCTATTCCTGAGAGTTTATCTTATTTTTTATTTGTTTATTTAAATGAAGTCGACCAGTTGCCTGCCCTTCCTTCCATTATCCGTCACCGAGACAAACTGAACAAAGTTCTGAGTTCGACCTTGTGAAGATAAGGATTCAGGTCTGTCTGCTGTTTACCTTTGCTCCTGCGCGCACTGCCCTTCTCTCCACATTTATGTGTTTGTTTGTTTGTCTATCTAATCTTTTGGGTTTTTATTTCTAATGAGGTCGACCAGTTGGCTATTTATTATTTTTTTTACTACGCATCGAGCTGCGCTGCTTGTCTTTGCTCCTGAGTCCTCGCGCACTCTCGCCTTTTCCACTTATTTTTATTTTTGATTTATTTTTGATTTATTTTGTCAATTTTTAAAAAAAATACGCATCGTGCTGTGCTGTTTTTGTTTGCTTGAGTGCATTCGCGCGCTCTCGCTTTCTCCACTTTACAATTTTTTTGTTATTATTTATCTATTCCTGAGAGTTTATCTTATTTTTTATTTGTTTATTTAAATGAAGTCGACCAGTTGCCTGCCCTTCCTTCCATTATCCGTCACCGAGACAAACTGAACAAAGTTCAGAGGTCGACCTTGTTAAGATAAGGATACAGGTCTGTCTGCTGTTTACCTTTGCTCCTGCGCGCACTGCCCATCTCTCCACATTTATGTGTTTGTTTGTTTGTCTATCTAATCTTTTGGGTTTTTATTTCTAATGAGGTCGACCAGTTGTCTATTTATTATTTTTTTTACTACGCATCGAGCTGCGCTGCTTGTCTTTGCTCCTGTGTGCTCGCGCATTCTCGCCTTTTCCACTTATTTTTATTTTTGATTTATTTTTGATTTATTTTGTCAATTTAAAAAAAAATACGCATCGTGCTGTGCTGTTTGTGTTTGCTTGAGTGCATTCGCGCGCTCTCGCTTTCTCCACTTTACAATTTTTTTGTTATTATTTATCTATTCCTGAGAGTTTATCTTATTTTTTATTTGTTTATTTAAATGAAGTCGACCAGTTGCCTGCCCTTCCTTCCATTATCCGTCACCGAGACAAACTGAACAAAGTTCTGAGGTCGACCTTGTAAAGATAAGGATTCAGGTCTGTCTGCTGTTTACCTTTGCTCCTGCGCGCACTGCCCTTCTCTCCACATTTATGTGTTTGTTTGTTTGTCTATCTAATCTTTTGGGTTTTCATTTCTAATGAGGTCGACCAGTTGTCTATTTATTATTTTTTTTACTACGCATCAAGCTGCGCTGCTTGTCTTTGCTCCTGTGTGCTCGCGCACTCTCGCCTTTACCACTTATTTTTATTTTTGATTTATTTTTGATTTATTTTGTCAATTTAAAAAAAAATACGCATCGTGCTGTGCTGTTTGTGTTTGCTTGAGTGCATTCGCGCGCTCTCGCTTTCTCCACTTTACAATTTTTTGTTATTATTTATCTATTCCTGAGAGTTTATCTTATTTTTTATTTGTTTTTTTAAATGAAGTCGACCAGTTTCCTGCCCTTCCTTCCATTATCCGTCACCGAGACAAACTGAACAAAGTTCTGAGGTCGACCTTGTAAAGATAAGGATTCAGGTCTGTCTGCTGTTTACCTTTGCTCCTGCGCGCACTGCCCTTCTCTCCACATTTATGTGTATGTTTGTTTGTCTATCTAATCTTTTGGGTTTTTATTTCTAATGAGGTCGACCAGTTGTTTATTTATTATTTTTTTTACTACGCATCAAGCTGCGCTGCTTGTCTTTGCTCCTGTGTGCTCGCGCACTCTCGCCTTTTCCACTTATTTTTATTTTTGATTTATTTTTGATTTATTTTGTCAATTTAAAAAAAATACGCATCGTGCTGTGCTGTTTGTGTTTGCTTGAGTGCATTCGTGCGCTCTCCCTTTCTCCACTTTACAATTTTTTTGTTATTATTTATCTATTCCTGAGAGTTTATCTTATTTTTTTTTGTTTATTTAAATGAAATCGACCAGTTGCCTGCCCTTCCTTCCATTATCCGTCACCGAGACAAACTGAACAAAGTTCTGAGGTCGACCTTGTAAAGATAAGGATTCAGGTCTGTCTGTTATTTACCTTTGCTCCTGCGCGCACTGCCCTTCTCTCCACATTTATGTGTTTGTTTGTTTGTCTATCTAATCTTTTGGGTTTTTATTTCTAATGAGGTCGACCAGTTGTCTATTTATTATTTTTTTTACTACGCTTCAAGCTGCGCTGCTTGTCTTTGCTCCTGTGTGCTCGCGCACTCTCGCCTTTTCCACTTATTTTTATTTTTGATTTATTTTTGATTTATATTGCCAATTTAAAAAAAAATACGCATCGTGCTCTGCTGTTTGTGTTTGCTTGAGTGCATTCGCGCTCTCTCGCTTTCTCCACTTTACAATTTTTTTCTTATTATTTATCTATTCCTGAGAGTTTATCTTATTTTTTATTTGTTTATTTAAATGAAGTCGACCAGTTGCCTGCCCTTCCTTCCATTATCCGTCACCGAGACAAACTGAACAAAGTTCTGAGGTCGACATCGTAAAGATAAGGATTCAGGTCTGTCTGCTGTTTACCTTTGCTCCTGCACGCACTGCCCTTCTCTCCACATTTATGTGTTTGTTTGTTTGTCTATCTAATCTTTTGGGTTTTTATTTCTAATGAGGTCGACCAGTTGACTATTTATTATTTTTTTTACTACGCATCAAGCTGCGCTGCTTGTCTTTGCTCCTGTGTGCTCGCGCACTCTCGCCTTTTCCACTTATTTTTATTTTTGATTTATTTTTGATTTATTTTGTCAATTAAAAAAAAATACGCATCGTGCTGTGCTGTTTGTGTTTGCTTGAGTGCATTCGCGCGCTCTCGCTTTCTCCACTTTACAATTTTTTGTTATTATTTATCTATTCCTGAGAGTTTATCTTATTTTTTATTTGTTTATTTAAATGAAGTCGACCAGTTGCCTGGTCCTTCCATTATCCATCATTGAGACAAACTGAACAAAGTTCTGAGGTCGACCTTGTAAAGATAAGGATTCAGGTCTGTCTGCTGTTTACCTTTGCTCCTGCCCGCACTGCCCTTCTCTCCACATTTATGTGTTTGTTTGTTTGTCTATCTAATCTTTTGGGTTTTTATTTCTAATGAGGTTGACCAGTTGTCTATTTATTATTTTTTTTACTACGCATCAAGCTGCGCTGCTTGTCTTTGCTCCTGTGTGCTCGGGCACTCTCGTCTTTTCCACTTATTTTTATTTTTGATTTATTTTTGATTTATTTTGTCAATTTTAAAAAAATACGCATCGTGCTGTGCTGTTTGTGTTTGCTTGAGTGCATTCGCGGGCTCTCGCTTTCTCCACTTCACAATTTTTTTGTTATTATTTATCTGTTCCTGAGAGTTTATCTTATTTTTTATTTGTGTATTTAAATGAAGTCGACCAGTTGCCTGCCCTTCCTTCCATTATGCGTCACTGAGACAAACTAAACAAAGTTCTGAGGTCGACCTTGTAAAGATAAGGATTCAGGTATGTCTGCTGTTTACCTTTGCTCCTGCGCGCACTGCCCTTCTCTCCACATTTATGTGTTTGTTTGTTTGTCTATCTAATCTTTTGTGTTTTTATTTCTAATGAGGTGGACCAGTTGTCTATTTATTATTTTTTTTACTACGCATCGAGCTGCGCTGCTTGTCTTTGCTCCTGAGTGCTCGCGCACTCTCGCCTTTTCCACTTATTTTTATTTTTGATTTATTTTTGATTTATTTTGTCAATTTTTAAAAAAAATACGCATCGTGTTGTGCTCTTTGTGTTTGCTTGAGTGCATTCGCGCGCTCTCGCTTTTTCCACTATACAATTTTTTTGTTATTATTTATCTATTCCTGAGAGTATATCCTATTTTTTATTTGTTTATTTAAATGAAGTCGACCAGTTGCCTGCCCTTCCTTCCATTATCCGTTACCGAAACAAACTGAACAAAGTTCTGAGGTCGACCTTGTAAAGATAAGGATTCAGGTCTGTCTGCTGTTTACCTTTGCTCCTGCCCGCACTGCCCTTCTCTCCACATTTATGTGTTTGTTTGTTTGTCTATCTAATCTTTTGGGTTTTTATTTCTAATGAGGTCGACCAGTTGTCTATTTATTATTTTTTTTACTACGCATCAAGCTGCGATGCTTGTCTTTGCTCCTGTGTGCTCGCGCACTCTCGCCTTTTCCACTTATTTTTATTTTTGATTTATTTTTGATTTATTTTGTCAATTAAAAAAAAAAATTCGCATCGTGCTGTACTGTTTGTGTTTGCTTGAGTGCATTCGCGCGCTCTCGCTTTCTCCACTTTACAATTTTTTTGTTATTATTTATCTATTCCTGAGAGTTTATCTTATTTTTTATTTGTTTATTTAAATGAAGTCGACCAGTTGCCTGCCCTTCCTTCCATTATCCGTCACCGAGACAAACTGAACACAGTTCTGAGGTCGACCTTGTAAAGATAAGGATTCAGGTCTGTCTGCTGTTTACCTTTGCTCCTGCGAGCATTGCCCTTCTCTCCACATGTAAGTGTTTCTTTGTTTGTCTATCTAATCTTTTGGGTTTTTATTTCTAATGAGGTCGACCAGTTGTCTATTTATTATTTTTTTTACTACGCATCAAGCTGCGCTGCTTATCTTTGCTCCTGTGTTCGCGCACTCTCGCCTTTTCCACTTATTTTTATTTTTGATTTATTTTTGATTTATTTTGTCAATTTAAAAAAATTACGCATCATGCTGTGCTGTTTGTGTTTGCTTGAGTGCATTCGCGCGCTCTCGCTTTCTCCACTTTACAATTTTTTTGTTATTATTTATCTATTCCTGAGAGTTTATCTTATTTTTTATTTGTTTATTTAAATGAACTCGACCAGTTGCCTGCCCTTCCTTCCATTATCTGTCACCGAGACAAACTGAACAAAGTTCTGAGGTCGAACTTGTAAAGATAAGGATTCCGGTCTGTCTGCTGTTTACCTTTGCTCCTGCGCGCACTGCCCTTCTCTCCACATTTATGTGTTTGTTTGTTTGTCTATCAAATCTTTTGGGTTTTTATTTCTAATGAGGTCGACCAGTTTTCTATTTATTATATTTTTTACTACGCATCAAGCTGCGCTGCTTGTCTTTGCTCCTGTGTGCTCGCGCACTCTTGCCTTTTCCACTTATTTTTATTTTTGATTTATTTTTGATTTATTTTGTCAATTTAAAAAAATATGCATCGTGCTGTGCTGTTTGTGTTTGCTTGAGTGCATTCGCGTGCTCTCGCTCTCTCCACTTTACAATCGTTTTGTTATTATTTATCTATTCCTGAGAGTTTATCTTATTGTTTATTTGTTTATTTAAATGAAGTCGACCAGTTGCCTGCCCTTCCTTCCATTATCCGTCACCGAGACAAACTGAACAAAGTTCTGAGGTCGACCTTGTAAAGATAAGGATTCAGGTCTGTCTGCTGTTTACCTTTGCTCCTGCGCGCACTGCCCTTCTCTCCACATTTATGTGTTTGTTTGTTTGTCTATCTAATCTTTTAGGTTTTTATTTCTAATGAGGTCGACCAGTTGTCTATTTATTATTTTTTTTACTACGCATCAAGCTGCGCTGCTTGTCTTTGCTCCTGTGTGCTCGCGCACTCTTGCCTTTTCCACTTATTTTTATTTTTGATTTATTTTTGATTTATTTTGTCAATTTAAAAAAAATATGCATCGTGCTGTGCTGTTTGTGTTTGCTTGAGTGCATTCGCGTGCTCTCGCTTTCTCCACTTTACAATCGTTTTGTTATTATTTATCTATTCCTGAGAGTTTATCTTATTTTTTATTTGTTTATTTAAATGAAGTCGACCAGTTGCCTGCCCTTCCTTCCATTATCCGTCACCGAGACAAACTGAACAAAGTTCTGAGTTCGACCTTGTAAAGATAAGGATTCAGGTCTGTCTGCTGTTTACCTTTGCTCCTGCGCGCACTGCCCTTCTCTCCACATTTATGTGTTTGTTTGTTTGTCTATCTAATCTTTTGGGTTTTTATTTCTAATGAGGTCGACCAGTTGGCTATTTATTATTTTTTTTACTACGCATCGAGCTGCGCTGCTTGTCTTTGCTCCTGAGTCCTCGCGCACTCTCGCCTTTTCCACTTATTTTTATTTTTGATTTATTTTTGATTTATTTTGTCAATTTTTAAAAAAAATACGCATCGTGCTGTGCTGTTTGTGTTTGCTTGAGTGCATTCGCGCGCTCTCGCTTTCTCCACTTTACAATTTTTTTGTTATTATTTATCTATTCCTGAGAGTTTATCTTATTTTTTATTTGTTTATTTAAATGAAGTCGACCAGTTGCCTGCCCTTCCTTCCATTATCCGTCACCGAGACAAACTGAACAAAGTTCAGAGGTCGACCTTGTAAAGATAAGGATTCAGGTCTGTCTGCTGTTTACCTTTGCTCCTGCGCGCACTGCCCATCTCTCCACATTTATGTGTTTGTTTGTTTGTCTATCTAATCTTTTGGGTTTTTATTTCTAATGAGGTCGACCAGTTGTCTATTTATTATTTTTTTTACTACGCATCAAGCTGCGCTGCTTGTCTTTGCTCCTGTGTGCTCGCGCACTCTCGCCTTTTCCACTTATTTTTATTTTTGATTTATTTTTGATTTATTTTGTCAATTTAAAAAAATACGCATCGTGCTGTGCTGTTTGTGTTTGCTTGAGTGCATTCGCGCGCTCTCGCTTTCTCCACTTTACAATCTTTTTGTTATTATTTATCTATTCCTGAGGGTTTATCTTATTTTTTATTTGTTTATTTAAATGAAGTCGACCAGTTGCCTGGTCCTTCCATTATCCATCATTGAGACAAACTGAACAAAGTTCTGAGGTCGACCTTGTAAAGATAAGGATTCAGGTCTGTCTGCTGTTTACCTTTGCTCCTACCCGCACTGCCCTTCTCTCCACATTTATGTGTTTGTTTGTTTGTCTATCTAATCTTTTGGGTTTTTATTTCTAATGAGGTTGACCAGTTGTCTATTTATTATTTTTTTTACTACGCATCAAGCTGCGCTGCTTGTCTTTGCTCCTGTGTGCTCGGGCACTCTCGTCTTTTCCACTTATTTTTATTTTTGATTTATTTTTGATTTATTTTGTCAATTTTAAAAAAATACGCATCGTGCTGTGCTGTTTGTGTTTGCTTGAGTGCATTCGCGGGCTCTCGCTTTCTCCACTTCACAATTTTTTTGTTATTATTTATCTGTTCCTGAGAGTTTATCTTATTTTTTATTTGTGTATTTAAATGAAGTCGACCAGTTGCCTGCCCTTCCTTCCATTATGCGTCACCGAGACAAACTGAACAAAGTTCTGAGGTCGACCTTGTAAAGATAAGGATTCAGGTATGTCTGCTGTTTACATTTGCTCCTGCGCGCACTGCCCTTCTCTCCACATTTATGTGTTTGTTTGTTTGTCTATCTAATCTTTTGTGTTTTTATTTCTAATGAGGTGGACCAGTTGTCTATTTATTATTTTTTTTACTACGCATCGAGCTGCGCTGCTTGTCTTTGCTCCTGAGTGCTCGCGCACTCTCGCCTTTTCCACTTATTTTTATTTTTGATTTATTTTTGATTTATTTTGTCAATTTTTAAAAAAAATACGCATCGTGTTGTGCTCTTTGTGTTTGCTTGAGTGCATTCGCGCGCTCTCGCTTTTTCCACTATACAATTTTTTTGTTATTATTTATCTATTCCTGAGAGTATATCCTATTTTTTATTTGTTTATTTAAATGAAGTCGACCAGTTGCCTGCCCTTCCTTCCATTATCCGTTACCGAAACAAACTGAACAAAGTTCTGAGGTCGACCTTGTAAAGATAAGGATTCAGGTCTGTCTGCTGTTTACCTTTGCTCCTGCCCGCACTGCCCTTCTCTCCACATTTATGTGTTTGTTTGTTTGTCTATCTGATCTTTTGGGTTTTTATTTCTAATGAGGTCGACCAGTTGTCTATTTATTATTTTTTTTACTACGCATCAAGCTGCGATGCTTGTCTTTGCTCCTGTGTTCGCGCACTCTCGCCTTTTCCACTTATTTTTATTTTTGATTTATTTTTGATTTATTTTGTCAATTTAAAAAAAATACGCATCGTGCTGTGCTGTTTGTGTTTGCTTGAGTGCATTCACGCGCTCTCGCTCTCTCCACTTTACAATTTTTTTGTTATTATTTATGTATTCCTTAGAGTTTATCTTATTTTTTATTTGTTTATTTAAATGAAGTCGACCAGTTGCCTGCCCTTCCTTCCATTATCCGTCACCGAGACAAACTGAACAAAGTTCTGAGGTCGACCTTGTAAAGATAAGGATTCAGGTCTGTCTGCTGTTTACCTTTGCTCCTGGGCGCACTGCCCTTCTCTCCACATTTATGTGTTTGTTTGTTTGTCTATCTAATCTTTTGGGTTTTTATTTCTAATGAGGTCGACCAGTTGTCTATTTATTATTTTTTTTACTACGCATCAAGCTGCGCTGCTTGTCTTTGCTCCTGTGTGCTCGCGCACTCTCGCCTTTTCCACTTATTTTTATTTTTGATTTATTTTTGATTTATTTTGTCAATTTAAAAAAATTACGCATCATGCTGTGCTGTTTGTGTTTGCTTGAGTGCATTCGCGCGCTCTCGCTTTCTCCACTTTACAATTTTTTTGTTATTATTTATCTATTCCTGAGAGTTTATCTTATTTTTTATTTGTTTATTTAAATGAACTCGACCAGTTGCCTGCCCTTCCTTCCATTATCTGTCACCGAGACAAACTGAACAAAGTTCTGAGGTCGACCTTGTAAAGATAAGGATTCAGGTCTGTCTGCTGTTTACCTTTGCTCCTGCGCGCACTGCCCTTCTCTCCACATTTATGTGTTTGTTTGTTTGTCTATCAAATCTTTTGGGTTTTTATTTCTAATGAGGTCGACCAGTTGTCTATTTATTATATTTTTTACTACGCATCAAGCTGCGCTGCTTGTCTTTGCTCCTGTGTGCTCGCGCACTCTCGCCTTTTCCACTTATTTTTAGTTTTGATTTATATTGTCAATTTAAAAAAAATACGCATCGTGCTGTGCTGTTTGTGTTTGCTTGAGTGCATTCGCGCGATCTCGCTTTCTCCACTTTACAATTTTTTTGTTATTATTTATCTTTTCCTGAGAGTTTATCTTATTTTTTATTTGTTTATTTAAATGAAGTCGACCAGGTGCCTGCCCTTCCTTCCATTATCCGTCACCGAGACAAACTGAACAACATTCTGAGGTCGACCTCGTAAAGATAAGGATTCAGGTCTGTCTGCTGTTTTCCTTTCCTCCTGCACGCACTGCCCTTCTCTCCACATTTATGTGTTTGTTTGTTTGTCTATCTAATCTTTTGGGTTTTTATTTCTAATGAGGTCGACCAGTTGTCTATTTATTATTTTTTTTACTACGCATCAAGCTGCGATGCTTGTCTTTGCTCCTGTGTGCTCGCGCACTCTCGCCTTTTCCACTTATTTTTAATTTTTGATTTATTTTTGATTTATTTTTCAATTTAAAAAAAAATTCGCATCGTGCTGTACTGTTTGTGTTTGCTTGAGTGCATTCGCGCGCTCTCGCTTTCTCCACTTTACAATTTTTTTGTTATTATTTATCTATTCCTGAGAGTTTACCTAATTTTTATTTGTTTATTTAAATGAAGTCGACCAGTTGCCTGCCCTTCCTTCCATTATCCGTCACCGAGACAAACTGAACAAAGTTCTGAGGTCGACCTTGTAAAGATAAGGATTCAGGTCTGTCTGCTGTTTACCTTTGCTCCTGCGCGCACTGCCCTTCTCTCCACATTTATGTATTTGTTTGTTTGTCTATCTAATCTTTTGGGTTTTTATTTCTAATGAGGTCGACCAGTTGTCTATTTATTATTTTTTTTACTACGCATCAAGCTGCGCTGCTTGTCTTTGCTCCTGTGTGCTCGCGCACTCTCGCCTTTTCCACTTATTGTTATTTTTGATTTATTTTTGATTTATTTTGTCAATATAAAAAAATACGCATCGTGCTGTGCTGTTTGTGTTTGCTTGAGTGCATTCGCGCGCTCTCGCTTTCTGCACTTTACAATTTTTTTGTTATTATTTATCTATTCCTGAGAGTTTATCTTATTTTTTATTTGTTTATTTAAATGAAGTCGACCAGTTGCCTGCCCTTCCTTCCATTATCCGTCACCGAGACAAACTGAACAAAGTTCTGAGGTCGACCTTGTAAAGATAAGGATTCAGGTCTGTCTGCTGTTTACCTTTGCTCCTGCGCGCACTGCCCATCTCTCCACATTTATGTGTTTGTTTGTTTGTCTATCTAATCTTTTGGGTTTTTATTTCTAATGAGGTCGACCAGTTGTCTATTTATTATTTTTTTTTACTACGCATCAAGCTGCGCTGCTTGTCTTTGCTCCTGTGTGCTCGTGCACCTCCCTCCTTTTCCACTTATTTTTATTTTTGATTTATTTTTGATTTATTTTGTCAATTTAAAAAAAAATACGCATCATGCTGTGCTGTTTGTGTTTGCTTGAGTGCATTCGCGCGCTCTCGCTTTCTCCACTTTACAATTTTTTTGTTATTATTTATCTATTCCTGAGAGTTTATCTTATTTTTTATTTGTTTATTTAAATGAAGTTGACCAGTTGCCTGCCCTTCCTTCCATTATCCATCACCGAGACAAACTGAACAAAGTTCTGAGGTCGACCTTGTAAAGATAAGGATTCAGGTCTGTCTGCTGTTTACCTTTGCTCCTGCGCGCACTGCCCTTCTCTCCACATTTATGTGTTTGTTTGTTTGTCTATCTAATCTTTTGGGTTTTTATTTCTAATGAGGTCGACCAGTTGACTATTTATTATTTTTTTTTACTACGCATCAAGCTGCGCTGCTTGTCTTTGCTCCTGTGTGCTCGCGCACTCTCGCCTTTTCCACTTATTTTTATTTTTGATTTATTTTTGATTTATTTTGTCAATTAAAAAAAAATACGCATCGTGCTGTGCTGTTTGTGTTTGCTTGAGTGCATTCGCCGCGCCTCTCGCTTTCTCCACTTTACAATTTTTTGTTATTATTTATCTATTCCTGAGAGTTTATCTTATTTTTTATTTGTTTATTTAAATGAAGTCGACCAGTTGCCTGGTCCTTCCATTATCCATCATTGAGACAAACTGAACAAAGTTCTGAGGTCGACCTTGTAAAGATAAGGATTCAGGTCTGTCTGCTGTTTACCTTTGCTCCTGCCCGCACTGCCCTTCTCTCCACATTTATGTGTTGTTTGTTTGTCTATCTAATCTTTTGGGTTTTTATTTCTAATGAGGTTGACCAGTTGTCTATTTATTATTTTTTTTACTACGCATCAAGCTGCGCTGCTCGTCTTTGCTCCTGTGTGCTCGGGCACTCTCGTCTTTTCCACTTATTTTATTTTTGATTTATTTTTGATTTATTTTGTCAATTTTAAAAAAATACGCATCGTGCTGTGCTGTTTGTGTTTGCTTGAGTGCATTCGCGGGCTCTCGCTTTCTCCACTTCACAATTTTTTTGTTATTATTTATCTGTTCCTGAGAGTTTATCTTATTTTTTATTGTGTATTTAAATGAAGTCGACCAGTTGCCTGCCCTTCCTTCCATTATGCGTCACTGAGACAAACTGAACAAAGTTCTGAGGTCGACCTTGTAAAGATAAGGATTCAGGTCTGTCTGCTGTTTACCTTTGCTCCTGCGCGCACTGCCCTTCTCTCCACATTTATGTGTTTGTTTGTTTGTCTATCTAATCTATTGGGTTTTTATTTCTAATGAGGTCGACCAGTTGTCTATTTATTATATTTTTTACTACGCATCAAGCTGCGCTGCATGTCTTTGCTCCTGTTTGCTCGCCGCAATCTCGCCTTTTCCACTTATTTTTATTTTTGATTTATATTTGATTTATTTTGTCAATTTTAAAAAAATACGCATCGTGCTGTGCTGTTTGTGTTTGATTGAGTGCATTCGCGCGCTCTCGCTTTCCTCCACTTTACAATTTTTTTGTATTATTTATCTATTCCTGAGAGTTTATCTTATTTTTTATTTGTTTATTTAAATGAAGTCGACCAGTTGCCTGCCCTTCCTTCCATTATCTGTCACCGAGACAAACTGAACAAAGTTCTGAGGTCGACCTTGTAAAGATAAGTATTCAGGTCTGTCTGCTGTTTACCTTTGCTCCTGCGCGCACTGCCCTTCTCTCCACATTTATGTGTTTGTTTGTTTGTCTATCTAATCTTTTGGGTTTTTATTTCTAATGAGGTCGACCAGTTGTCTATTTATTATATTTTTTTACTACGCATCAAGCTGCGCTGCTTGTTTTGCTCCTGTGTGCTCGCGCACTCTCGCCTTTTCCACTTATTTTTATTTTTGATTTATTTTGTCAATTTAAAAAAAGTACGCATCGTGCTGTGCTGTTTGTGTTTGCTTGAGTGCATTCGCGCGCTCTCGCTTTCTCCACTTTACAATTTTCTTGTTATTATTTATCTATTCCTTAGAGTATATCTTATTTATTATTTGTTTATTTAAATGAAGTTGACCAGTTGCCTGCCCTTCCTTCCATTATCCGTCACCGAGACAAACTGAACAAAGTTCTGAGGTCGACCTTGTAAAGATAAGGATTCAGGTCTGTCTGCTGTTTACCTTTCCTCCTGCGCACACTGCCCTTCTCTCCTCATTTATGTGTTTGTTTGTTTGTCTATCTAATCTTTTGGGTTTTTATTTCTAATGAGGTCGACCAGTTGTCTATTTATTATATTTTTTACTACGCATCAAGCTGCGCTGCTTGTCTTTGCTCCTGTGTGCTCGCGCACTCTCGCCTTTTCCACTTATTTTTATTTTTGATTTATTTTGTCAATTTAAAAAAAATACGCATCGTGCTGTGCTGTTTGTGTTTGCTTGAGTGCATTCGCGCGCTCTCGCTTTTCTCCACTTTACAATTTTTTTGTTATTATTTATCTATTCCTGAGAGTTTATCTTATTTTTTATTTGTTTATTTAAATGAAGTTCGACCAGTTGCCTGCCCTTCCTTCCATTATCCGTCACCGAGACAAACTGAACAAAGTTCTGAGGTCGACCTTGTAAAGATAAGGATTCAGGGTCTGTCTGCTGTTTACCTTGCTCCTGCGCGCACTGCCCTTCTCTCCACATTTATGTGTTTGTTTGTTTGTCTATCTAATCTTTTGGGTTTTTATTTCTAATGAGGTCGACCAGTTGTCTATTTATTATTTTTTTTACTACGCATCATGCTGCGCTGCTTGTCTTTGCTCCTGTGTGCTCGCGCACCTCTCGCCTTTTCCACTTATTTTTATTTTTGATTTATTTTTGATTTATTTTGTCAATTTAAAAAAAATACGCATCGTGCTGTGCTGTTTGTGTTTGCTTGAGTGCATTCGCGCCTCTCGCTTTCTCCACTTTACAATTTTTTTGTTATTATTTATCTATTCCTGAGAGTTTATCTTATTTTTTATTTGTTTATTTAAATGAAGTCGACCAGTTGCCTGCCCTTCCTTCCATTATCTGTCACCGAGACCAAACTGAACAAAGTTCTGAGGTCGACCTTGTAAAGATAAGGATTCAGGTCTGTCTGCTGTTTACCTTTGCTCCTGCGCGCACTGCCCTTCTCTCCACATTTATGTGTTTGTTTGTTTGTCTATCTAATCTTTTGGGTTTTTATTTCTAATGAGGTCGACCAGTTGTCTATTTATTATATTTTTTACTACGCATCAAGCTGCGCTGCATGTCTTTGCTCCTGTTTGCTCGCGCACTCTCGCCTTTTCCACTTATTTTTATTTTTGATTTATATTTGATTTATTTTGTCAATTAAAAAAAAAATACGCATCGTGCTGTGCTGTTTGTGTTTGATTGAGTGCATTCGCGCGCTCCTCCGCTTTCTCCACTTTACAATTTTTTTGTTATTATTTATCTATTCCTGAGAGTTTATCTTATTTTTTATTTGTTTATTTAAATGAAGTCGACCGGTTGCCTGCCCTTCCTTCGATTATCCGTCACCGAGACAAACTGAACAAAGTTCAGAGGTCGACCTTGTAAAGATAAGGATTCAGGTCTGTCTGCTGTTTTACCTTTGCTCCTGCGCGCACTGCCCATCTCTCCACATTTATGTGTTTGTTTGTTTGTCTATCTAATCTTTTGGGTATTTATTTCTAATGAGGTCGACCAGTTGTCTATTTATTATTTTTTTTACTACGCATCAAGCTGCGCAGATTGTCTTTGCTCCTGTGTGCTCGCGCACCTCTCGCCCTTTTCCACTTATATTTATTTTTGATTTATTTTTGATTTATTTTGTCAATTTAAAAAAAAATACGCATCGTGCTGTGCTGTTTGTGTTTGCTTGAGTGCATTCTGCGCGCTCTCACTTTCTCCACTTTACAATTTTTTTGCTATTATTTATCTATTCCTGAGAGTTTATCTTATTTTTTATTGTTTATTTAAATGAAGTCGACCAGTTGCCTGCCCTTCCTTCCATTATCCGTCACCGAGACAAACTGAACAAAGTTCTGAGGTCGACCTTGTAAAGATAAGGATTCAGGTCTGTCTGCTGTTTACCATTGCTCCTGCCCGCAATGCCACTTCCTCCTCCACATTTATGTGTTTGTTTGTTTGTCTATCTAATCTTTTGGGTTTTTATTTCTAATGAGGTCGACCAGTTGTCTATTTATTATTTTTTTACTACGCATCAAGCTGCGCTGCTCGTCTTTGCTCCTGTGTGCTCGCGCACTCTCGCCTTTTCCACTTATTGTTATTTTTGATTTATTTTTGATTTATTTTGTCAATTTAAAAAAAAATACGCATCGTGCTGTGCTGTTTGTGTTTGCTTGAGTGCATTCGCGCGCTCCTCGCTTTCTGCACTTTACAATTTTTTTGTTATTATTTATCTATTCCTGAGAGTTTATCTTATTTTTTATTTGTTTATTTAAATGAAGTCGACCAGTTGCCTGCCCTTCCTTCCATTATCCGTCACCGAGACAAACTGAACAAAGTTCTGAGGTCGACCTTGTAAAGATAAGGATTCAGGTCTGTC
>NW_025958066.1:0-24116 GCF_023159225.1 Perognathus longimembris pacificus | reverse complement strand
CTAATCTTTTGGGTTTTTATTCTAATGAGGTCGACCAGTTGTCTATTTATTATTCTTTTTACTACGCATCAAGCTGCGCTGCTTGTCTTTTCTCCTGTGTGCTCGCGCACTCTCGCCTTTTCCACTTATTTTTATTTTTGATTTATTTTTGATTGATTTTGTCAATTTAAAAAAAACACGCATCGTGCTGTGCTGTTTGTGTTTGCTTGAGTGCATTCGCGCGCTCTCGCTTTCTCCACTTACAATTTTTTTGGTATTATTTATCTATTCCTGAGAGTTTATCTTATTTTTTATTTGTTTATTTAAATGAAGTCGACCAGTTGCCTGCCCTTCCTTCCATTAGCCGTCACCGAGACAAACTGAACAAAGTTCTGAGGTCGACCTTGTAAAGATAAGGATTCAGGTCTGTCTGCTGTTTATCTTTGCTCCTGCGCGCACTGCCCTTCTCTCCACATTTATGTGTTTGTTTGTTTGTCTATCTAATCTTTTGGGTTTTTATTTCTAATGAGGTCGACCAGTTGTCTATTTATTATTTCTTTTACTACCCCATCAAGCTGCGCTGCTTGTCTTTCCTCCTGTGTGCTCGCGCACTCTCGCCTTTTCCACTCATTTTCATTTTTGATTTATTTTTTATTTATTTTTTCAATTTTTAAAAAAATTACGCATCGTGCTGTGCTGTTTGTGTTTGCTTGAGTGCATTCGCGCGCTCTCGCTTTCTCCACTTTACAATTTTTTTGTTATTATTTATCTATTCCTGAGAGTTTATCTTATTTTTTATTTGTTTATTTAAATGAAGTCGACCAGTTGCCTGCCCTTCCTTCCATTATCCGTCACCGAGAAAAACTGAACAAAGTTCTGAGGTCGCCCTTGTAAAGATAAGGATTCAGGTCTGTCTGCTCTTTACCTTTGCTCCTGCGCGCACTGCCCTTCTCTCCACATTTATGTGTTTGTTTGTTTGTCTATCTAATCTTTTGGGTTTTTATTTCTAATGAGGTCGACCAGTTGTCTATTTATTATTCTTTTTACTACGCATCAAGCTGCGCTGCTTGTCTTTGCTCCTGTGTGCTCGCGCACTCTCGCCTTTTCCACTTATTTTTATTTTTGATTTATTTTTGATTGATTTTGTCAATTTAAAAAAAACACGCATCGTGCTGTGCTGTTTGTGTTTGCTTGAGTGCATTCGCGCGCTCTCGCTTTCTCCACTTTACAATTTTTTTGTTATTATTTATCTATTCCTGAGAGTTTATCTTATTTTTTATTTGTTTATTTAAATGAAGTCGACCAGTTGCCTGCCCTTCCTTCCATTATCCGTCACCGAGACAAACTGAACAAAGTTCTGAGGTCGACCTTGTAAAGATAAGGATTCAGGCCTGTCTGCTGTTTACCTTTGCTCCTGCGCGCACTGCCCTTCTCTCCACATTTATGTGTTTGTTTGTTTGTCTATCTAATCTTTTGGGTTTTTATTTCTAATGAGGTCGACCAGTTGTCTATTTATTATTATTTTTACTACGCATCAAGCTGCGCTGCTTGTCTTTGCTCCTGTGTACTCGCGCACTCTCGCCTTTTCCACTTATTTTTATTTTGATTTATTTTTTATTTATTTTGTCAATTTAAAAAAAAAATACGCATCGTGCTGTGCTGTTTGTGTTTGCTTGAGTGCATTCGCGCGCTCTCGCTTTCTCCACTTTACAATTTTTTGTTATTATTTATCTATTCCTGAGAGTTTATCTTATATTTTATTTGTTTATTTAAATGAAGTCGACCAGTTGCCTGCCCTTCATTCCATTATCCGTCACCGAGACAAACTGAACAAAGTTCTGAGGTCGACCTTGTAAAGATAAGGATTCAGGTGTGTCTGCTCTTTACCTTTGCTCCTGCGCGCACTGCCCTTCTCTCCACATTTATGTGTTTGTTTGTTTGTCTATCTAATCTTTTGGGTTTGTATTTCTAATGAGGTCGACCAGTTGTCTATTTATTATTTTTTTTACTACGCATCAAGCTGCGCTGCTTGTCTTTGCTCCTGTGTGCTCGCGCACTCTCGCCTTTTCCACTTATTTTTATTTTTGATTTATTTTGTCAATTTAAAAAAAAATACGCATCGTGCTGTGCTGTTTGTGTTTTGCTTGAGTGCATTCGCGCGCTCTCGCTTTCTCCACTTTACAATTTTTTTGTTATTATTTATCTATTCCTGAGAGTTTATCTTATTTTTTATTTGTTTATTTAAATGAAGTCGACCAGTTGCCTGCCCTTCCTTCCATTATCCGTCACCGAGACAAACTGAACAAAGTTCTGAGGTCGACCTTGTAAAGATAAGGATTCAGGTCTGTCTGCTGTTTACCTTTGCTCCTGCGCGCACTGCCCCTTCTCTCCACATTTATGTGTTTGTTTGTTTGTCTATCTAATCTTTTGGGTTTTTATTTCTAATGAGGTCGACTAGTTGTCTATTTATTATTATTTTTACTACGCATCAAGCTGCGCTGCTTGTCTTTGCTCCTGTGTGCTCGCGCACTCTCGCCTTTTCCACTTATTTTTATTTTTGATTTATTTTTGATTTATTTTGTCAATTTAAAAAAAATACGCATCGTGCTGTGCTGTTTGTGTTTGCTTGAGTGCATTTGCGCGCTCTCGCTTTCTCCACTTTACAATTTTTTTGTTATTATTTATCTATTCCTGAGAGTTTATCTTATTTTTTATTTGTTTATTTAAATGAAGTCGACCAGTTGCCTGCCCTTCCTTCCATTATCCGTCACCGAGACAAACTGAACAAAGTTCTGAGGTCGACCTTGTAAAGATAAGGATTCAGGTCTGTCTGCTGTTTACCTTTGCTCCTGCGCGCACTGCCCTTCTCTCCACATTTATGTGTTTGTTTGTTTGTCTATCTAATCTTTTGGGGTTTTTATTTCTAATGAGGTCGACCAGTTGTCTATTTATTATTTTTTTTACTACGCATCAAGCTGCGCTGCTTGTCTTTGCTCCTGTGTGCTCGCGCACTCTCGCCTTTTCCACTTATTTTTATTTTTGATTTATTTTTGATTTATTTTGTCAATTTAAAAAAAAATACGCATCGTGCTGTGCTGTTTGTGTTTGCTTGAGTGCATTCGCGCGCTCTCGCTTTCTCCACTTTACAATTTTTTTTGTTATTATTTATCTATTCCTGAGAGTTTATCTTATTTTTTATTTGTTTATTTAAATGAAGTCGACCAGTTGCCTGCCCTTCCTTCCATTATCCGTCCACCGAGACAAACTGAACAAAGTTCTGAGGTCGCCCTTGTAAAGATAAGGATTCAGGTCTGTCTGCTGTTTACCTTTGCTCCTGCGCGCACTGCCCTTCTCTCCACATTTATGTGTTTGTTTGTTTGTCTATCTAATCTTTTGGGTTTTTATTTCTAATGAGGTCGACCAGTTGTCTATTTATTATTTTTTTTACTACGCATCAAGCTGCGCTGCTTGTCTTTGCTCCTGTGTGCTCGCGCACTCTCGCCTTTTCCCACTTATTTTTATTTTTGATTTATTTTGTCAATTTAAAAAAAATACGCATCGTGCTGTGCTGTTTGTGTTTGCTTGAGTGCATTCGCGCGCTCTCGCTTTCTCCACTTTACAATTTTTTTGTTATTATTTATCTATTCCTGAGAGTTTATCTTATTTTTTATTTGTTTATTTAAATGAAGTCGACCAGTTGCCTGCCCTTCCTTCCATTATCCGTCACCGAGAAAAACTGAACAAAGTTCTGAGGTCGACCTTGTAAAGATAAGGATTCAGGTCTGTCTGCTGTTTACCTTTGCTCCTGCGCGCACTGCCCTTCTCTCCACATTTATGTGTTTGTTTGTTTGTCTATCTAAACTTTTGGGTTTTTATTTCTAATGAGGTCGACTAGTTGTCTATTTATTATTATTTTTACTACGCATCAAGCTGCGCTGCTTGTCTTTGCTCATGTGTGCTCGCGCACTCTCGCCTTTTCCACTTATTTTTATTTTTGATTTATTTTTGATTTATTTTGTCAATTAAAAAAAAAATACGCATCGTGCTGTGCTGTTTGTGTTTGCTTGAGTGCATTCGCGCGCTCTCGCTTTCTCCACTTTACAATTTTTTTGTTATTATTTATCTATTCCTGAGAGTTTATCTTATTTTTTATTTGTTTATTTAAATGAAGTCGACCAGTTGCCTGCCCTTCCTTCCATTATCCGTCACCGAGACAAACTGAACAAAGTTCTGAGGTCGACCTTGTAAAGATAAGGATTCAGGTCTGTCTGCTGTTTACCTTTGCTCCTGCGCGCACTGCCCTTCTCTCCACATTTATGTGTTTGTTTGTTTGTCTATCTAATCTTTGGGTTTTTATTTCTAATGAGGTCGACCAGTTGTCTATTTATTATTTTTTTTACTACGCATCAAGCTGCGCTGCTTGTCTTTGCTCCTGTGTGCTCGCGCACTCTCGCCTTTTCCACTTATTTTTATTTTTGATTTATTTTGTCAATTTAAAAAAAAATACGCATCGTGCTGTGCTGTTTGTGTTTGCTTGAGTGCATTCGCGCGCTCTCGCTTTCTCCACTTTACAATTTTTTTGTTATTATTTATCTATTCCTGAGAGTTTATCTTATTTTTTATTTGTTTATTTAAATGAAGTCGACCAGTTGCCTGCCCTTCCTTCCATTATCCGTCACCGAGACAAACTGAACAAAGTTCTGAGGTCGACCTTGTAAAGATAAGGATTCAGGTCTGTCTGCTGTTTACCTTTGCTCCTGCGCGCACTGCCCTTCTCTCCACATTTATGTGTTTGTTTGTTTGTCTATCTAATCTTTTGGGTTTTTATTTCTAATGAGGTCGACCAGTTGTCTATTTATTATTTTTTTTTACTACGCATCAAGCTGCGCTGCTTGTCTTTGCTCCTGTGTGCTCGCGCACTCTCGCCTTTTCCACTTATTTTTATTTTGATTTATTTTTGATTTATTTTGTCAATTTAAAAAAAAAATACGCATCGTGCTGTGCTGTTTGTGTTTGCTTGAGTGCATTCGCGCGCTCTCGCTTTCTCCACTTTACAATTTTTTTGTTATTATTTATCTATTCTGAGAGTTTATCTTATTTTTTATTTGTTTATTTAAATGAAGTCGACCAGTTTGCCTGCCTTTCCTTCCATTATCCGT
Source organism: Perognathus longimembris pacificus (assembly GCF_023159225.1). NCBI lineage: Eukaryota > Metazoa > Chordata > Mammalia > Rodentia > Heteromyidae > Perognathus > Perognathus longimembris. The sequence goes on along the minus strand of NW_025958066.1, from coordinate 18,978 downwards.
CACCGAGACAAACTGAACAAAGTTCTGAGGTCGCCCTTGTAAAGATAAGGATTCAGGTCTGTCTGCTGTTTACCTTTGCTCCTGCGCGCACTGCCCTTCTCTCCACATTTATGTGTTTGTTTGTTTGTCTATCTAATCTTTTGGGTTTTTATTTCTAATGAGGTCGACCAGTTGTCTATTTATTATTTTTTTTACTACGCATCAAGCTGCGCTGCTTGTCTTTGCTCCTGTGTGCTCGCGCACTCTCGCCTTTTCCACTTATTTTTATTTTTGATTTATTTTGTCAATTTAAAAAAATACGCATCGTGCTGTGCTGTTTGTGTTTGCTTGAGTGCATTCGCGCGCTCTCGCTTTCTCCACTTTACAATTTTTTTGTTATTATTTATCTATTCCTGAGAGTTTATCTTATTTTTTATTTGTTTATTTAAATGAAGTCGACCAGTTGCCTGCCCTTCCTTCCATTATCCGTCACCGAGAAAAACTGAACAAAGTTCTGAGGTCGACCTTGTAAAGATAAGGATTCAGGTCTGTCTGCTGTTTACCTTTGCTCCTGCGCGCACTGCCCTTCTCTCCACATTTATGTGTTTGTTTGTTTGTCTATCTAAACTTTTGGGTTTTTATTTCTAATGAGGTCGACTAGTTGTCTATTTATTATTATTTTTACTACGCATCAAGCTGCGCTGCTTGTCTTTGCTCATGTGTGCTCGCGCACTCTCGCCTTTTCCACTTATTTTTATTTTTGATTTATTTTGATTTATTTTGTCAATTAAAAAAAAAATACGCATCGTGCTGTGCTGTTTGTGTTTGCTTGAGTGCATTCGCGCGCTCTCGCTTTCTCCACTTTACAATTTTTTTGTTATTATTTATCTATTCCTGAGAGTTTATCTTATTTTTTATTTGTTTATTTAAATGAAGTCGACCAGTTGCCTGCCCTTCCTTCCATTATCCGTCACCGAGACAAACTGAACAAAGTTCTGAGGTCGACCTTGTAAAGATAAGGATTCAGGTCTGTCTGCTGTTTACCTTTGCTCCTGCGCGCACTGCCCTTCTCTCCACATTTATGTGTTTGTTTGTTTGTCTATCTAATCTTTGGGTTTTTATTTCTAATGAGGTCGACCAGTTGTCTATTTATTATTTTTTTTACTACGCATCAAGCTGCGCTGCTTGTCTTTGCTCCTGTGTGCTCGCGCACTCTCGCCTTTTCCACTTATTTTTATTTTTGATTTATTTTGTCAATTTAAAAAAAAATACGCATCGTGCTGTGCTGTTTGTGTTTGCTTGAGTGCATTCGCGCGCTCTCGCTTTCTCCACTTTACAATTTTTTTGTTATTATTTATCTATTCCTGAGAGTTTATCTTATTTTTTATTTGTTTATTTAAATGAAGTCGACCAGTTGCCTGCCCTTCCTTCCATTATCCGTCACCGAGACAAACTGAACAAAGTTCTGAGGTCGACCTTGTAAAGATAAGGATTCAGGTCTGTCTGCTGTTTACCTTTGCTCCTGCGCGCACTGCCCTTCTCTCCACATTTATGTGTTTGTTTGTTTGTCTATCTAATCTGTTGGGTTTTTATTTCTAATGAGGTCGACCAGTTGTCTATTTATTATTTTTTTTACTACGCATCAAGCTGCGCTGCTTGTCTTTGCTCCTGTGTGCTCGCGCACTCTCGCCTTTTCCACTTATTTTTATTTTTGATTTATTTTGATTTATTTTGTCATTTAAAAAAAAATACGCATCGTGCTGTGCTGTTTGTGTTTGCTTGAGTGCATTCGCGCGCTCTCGCTTTCTCCACTTTACAATTTTTTTGTTATTATTTATCTATTCCTGAGAGTTTATCTTATTTTTTATTTGTTTATTTAAATGAAGTCGACCAGTTGCCTGCCCTTCCTTCCATTATCCGTCACCGAGACAAACTGAACAAAGTTCTGAGGTCGCCCTTGTAAAGATAAGGATTCAGGTCTGTCTGCTGTTTACCTTTGCTCCTGCGCGCACTGCCCTTCTCTCCACATTTATGTGTTTGTTTGTTTGTCTATCTAATCTTTTGGGTTTTTATTTCTAATGAGGTCGACCAGTTGTCTATTTATTATTTTTTTTACTACGCATCAAGCTGCGCTGCTTGTCTTTGCTCCTGTGTGCTCGCGCACTCTCGCCTTTTCCACTTATTTTTATTTTTGATTTATTTTGTCAATTTAAAAAAAATACGCATCGTGCTGTGCTGTTTGTGTTTGCTTGAGTGCATTCGCGCGCTCTCGCTTTCTCACTTTACAATTTTTTTGTTATTATTTATCTATTCCTGAGAGTTTATCTTATTTTTTATTTGTTTATTTAAATGAAGTCGACCAGTTGCCTGCCCTTCCTTCCATTATCCGTCACCGAGAAAAACTGAACAAAGTTCTGAGGTCGACCTTGTAAAGATAAGGATTCAGGTCTGTCTGCTGTTTACCTTTGCTCCTGCGCGCACTGCCCTTCTCTCCACATTTATGTGTTTGTTTGTTTGTCTATCTAATCTTTTGGGTTTTTATTTCTAATGAGGTCGACTAGTTGTCTATTTATTATTATTTTTACTACGCATCAAGCTGGGCTGCTTGTCTTTGCTCCTGTGTGCTCGCGCACTCTCGCCTTTTCCACTTATTTTTATTTTTGATTTATTTTTGATTTATTTTGTCAATTAAAAAAAAATACGCATCGTGCTGTGCTGTTTGTGTTTGCTTGAGTGCATTCGCGCGCTCTCGCTTTCTCCACTTTACAATTTTTTTGTTATTATTTATCTATTCCTGAGAGTTTATCTTATTTTTTATTTGTTTATTTAAATGAAGTCGACCAGTTGCCTGCCCTTCCTTCCATTATCCGTCACCGAGACAAACTGAACAAAGTTCTGAGGTCGACCTTGTAAAGATAAGGATTCAGGTCTGTCTGCTGTTTACCTTTGCTCCTGCGCGCACTGCCCTTCTCTCCACATTTATGTGTTTGTTTGTTTGTCTATCTAATCTTTTGGGTTTTTATTTCTAATGAGGTCGACCAGTTGTCTATTTATTATTTTTTTTACTACGCATCAAGCTGCGCTGCTTGTCTTTGCTCCTGTGTGCTCGCGCACTCTCGCCTTTTCCACTTATTTTTATTTTTGATTTATTTTGTCAATTTAAAAAAAAAATACGCATCGTGCTGTGCTGTTTGTGTTTGCTTGAGTGCATTCGCGCGCTCTCGCTTTCTCCACTTTACAATTTTTTTGTTATTATTTATCTATTCCTGAGAGTTTATCTTATTTTTTATTTGTTTATTTAAATGAAGTCGACCAGTTGCCTGCCCTTCCTTCCATTATCCGTCACCAAGACAAACTGAACAAAGTTCTGAGGTCGACCTTGTAAAGATAAGGATTCAGGTCTGTCTGCTGTTTACCTTTGCTCCTGCGCACAGTGCCCTTCTCTTCACATTTATGTGTTTGTTTGTTTGTCTATCTAATCTTTTGGGTTTTTATTTCTAATGAGGTCGACCAGTTGTCTATTTATAATTTTTTTTACTACGCATCAAGCTGCGCTGCTTGTCTTTGCTCCTGTGTGCTCGCCCACTCTCGCCTTTTCCACTTATTTTTATTTTGATTTATTTTTGATTTATTTTGTCAATTTAAAAAAAAAAACATACGCATCGAGCTGTGCTGTTTGTGTTTGCTTGAGTGCATTCGCGCGCTCTCGCTTTCTCCACTTTACAATTTTTTTTGTTATTATTTATCTATTCCTGAGAGTTTATCTTATTTTTTATTTGTTTATTTAAATGAAGTCGACCAGTTGCCTGCCCTTCCTTCCATTATCCGTCACCGAGACAAACTGAACAAAGTTCTGAGGTCGACCTTGTAAAGATAAGGATTCAGGTCTGTCTGCTGTTTACCTTTCCTCCTGCGCGCACTGCCCTTCTCTCCACATTTATGTGTTTGTTTGTTTGTCTATCTAATCTTTTGGGTTTGTATTTCTAATGAGGTCGACCAGTTGTCTATTTATAATTTTTTTTTACCACGCATCAAGCTGCGCTGCTTGTCTTTGCTCCTGTGTGCTCGCCGCACTCTCGCCTTTTCCACTTATTTTTGTTTTTGATTTATTTTTGATTTATTTTGTCAATTTAAAAAAAAATACGCATCGTGCTGTGCTGTTTGTGTTTCCTTGAGTGCATTCGCGCGCTCTCGCTTTCTCCACTTTACAATTTTTTTGTGATTATTTATCTATTCCTGAGAGTTTATCTTATTTTTTATTTGTTTATTTAAATGAAGTCGACCAGTTGCCTGCCCTTCCTTCCATTATCCGTCACCGAGACAAACTGAACAAAGTTTTGAGGTCGACCTTATAAAGATAAGGATTCAGGTCTGTCTGCTGTTTTCCTTTGCTCCTGCGCGCACTGCCCTTCCCCTCCACATTTATGTGTTTGTTTGTTTGTCTATCTAAGCTTTTGGGTTTTTATTACTAATGAGGTCGACCAGTTGTCTATTTATTATTTTTTTTACTGCGCATCAAGCTGCGCTGCTTGTCTTTGCTCCTGTATGCTCGCGCATTCTCGCCTTTTCCACTTATTTTTATTTTTGATTTTATTTTTGATTTATTTTGTCAATTTTAAAAAAAATACGCATCCTGCTGTGCTGTTTGTGTTTGCTTGAGTGCATTCGCGCGCTCTCGCTTTCTCCACTTTACATTTTTTTGTTATTATTTATCTATTCCTGAGAGTTTATCTTATTTTTTATTTGTTTATTTAAATGAAGTCGACCAGTTGCCTGCCCTTCCTTCCATTATCCGTCACCGAGACAAACTGAACAAAGTTCTGAGGTCGACCTTGTAAAGATAAGGATTCAGGTCTGTCTGCTGTTTACCTTTGCTCCTGCGCGCACTGCCCTTCTCTCCACATTTATGTGTTTGTTTGTTTGTCTATCTAATCTTTTGGGTTTGTATTTCTAATGAGGTCGACCAGTGTCTATTTATTATTTTTTTTACTACGCATCAAGCTGCGATGCTTGTCTTTGCTGCTGTGTGCTCGCGCACCTCTCGCCTTTTCCACTTATTTTTATTTTTGATTTATTTTTGATTTATTTTGTCAATTTAAAAAAAATACGCATCGTGCTGTGCTGTTTGTGTTTCCTTGAGTGCATTCGCTCGCTCTCGCTTTCTCCACTTTACAATTTTTTTGTTATTATTTATCTGTTCCTGAGAGTTTATCTTATTTTTTATTTGTTTATTTAAATGAAGTCGACCAGTTGCCTGCCCTTCCTTCCATTATCCGTCACCGAGACAAACTGAACAAAGTTTTGAGGTCGACCTTATAAAGATAAGGATTCAGGTCTGTCTGCTGTTTTCCTTTGCTCCTGCGCGCACTGCCCTTCTCTCCACATTTATGTGTTTGTTTGTTTGTCTATCTAATCTTTTGGGTTTTTATTTCTAATGAGGTCGACCAGTTGTCTATTTATTATTTTTTTTACTACGAATCAAGCTACGGTGCTTGTCTTTGCTCCTGTGTGCTCGCGCACTCTCGCCTTTTCCACTTATTTTTATTTTTGATTTATTTTGATTTATTTTGTCAATTTTAAAAAAAATACGCATCGTGCTGTGCTGTTTGTGTTTGCTTGAGTGCATTCCCGCGCTCTCGCTTTCTCCACTTTACAATTTTTTGTTATTATTTATCTATTCCTGAGAGTTTATCTTATTTTTTATTTGTTTATTTAAATGAAGTCGACCAGTTGCCTGCCCTTCCTTCCATTATCCGTCACCGAGACAAACTGAACAAAGTTCTGAGGTCGACCTTGTAAAGATAAGGATTCAGGTCTGTCTGCTGTTTACCTTTGCTCCTGCGCGCACTGCCCTTCTCTCCACATTTATGTGTTTGTTTGTTTGTCTATCTAATCTTTTGGGGTTTTTATTTCTAATGAGGTCGACCAGTTGTCTATTTATTATTTTTTTTACTATGCATCAAGCTGCGCTGCTTGTCTTTGCTCCTGTGTGCTCGCGCACTCTCGCCTTTCCACTTATTTTTATTTTTGATTTCATTTTTGATTTATTTTGTCAATTTAAAAAAAATACGCATCGTGCTGTGCTGTTTGTGTTTGCTTGAGTGCATTCGCGCGCTCTCGCTTTCTCCACTTTACAATTTTTTTGTTATTATTTATCTATTCCTGAGAGTTTATCTTATTTTTTATTTGTTTATTTAAATGAAGTCGACCAGTTGCCTGCCCTTCCTTCCATTATCCGTCACCGAGACAAACTGAACAAAGTTTTGAGGTCGACCTTATAAAGATAATTATTCAGGTCTGTCTGCTGTTTACCTTTGCTCCTGCGCGCACTGCCCTTCTCTCCACATTTATGTGTTTGTTTGTTTGTCTATCTAATCTTTTGGGTTTTTATTTCTAATGAGGTCGACCAGTTGTCTATATATTATTTTTTTTACTACGCATCAAGCTGCGCTGCTTGTGTTTGCTCCTGTGTGCTCGCGCACTCTCGCCTTTTCCACTTATTTTTATTTTTGATTTATTTTGATTTATTTTGTCAATTTAAAAAAAAATACGCATCGTGCTGTGCTGTTTGTGTTTGCTTGAGTGCATTCGCGTGCTCTCGCTTTTTCCACTTTACAATTTTTTTGTTATTATTTATCTATTCCTGAGAGTGTATCTTATTTTTTATTTGTTTATTTAAATGAAGTCGACCAGTTGCCTGCCCTTCCTTCCATTATCCGTCACCGAGACATACTGAACAAAGTTCTGAGGTCGACCTTGTAAAGATAAGGATTCAGGTCTGTCTGCTGTTTACCTTTGCTCCTGCGCGCACTGCCCTTCTCTCCACATTTATGTGTTTGTTTGTTTGTCTATCTATTCTTTTGGGTTTTTATTTCTAATGAGGTCCACCAGTTGTCTATTTATTGTTTTATTTTACTACGCATCAAGCTGCGCTGCTTGTCCTTTGCTCCTGTGTGCTCGCGCACTCTCGCCTTTTCCACTTATTGTTATTTTTGATTTATTTTTTATTTATTTTGTCAATTTTTAAAAAAAATACGCATCGTGCTGTGCTGTTTGTGTTTGCTTGAGTGCATTCGCGCGCTCTCGCTTTCTCCACTTTACAATTTTTTTGTTATTATTTATCTATTCCTGAGAGTGTATCTTATTTTTATTTGTTTATTTAAATGAAGTTGACCAGTTGCCTGCCCTTCCTTCCATTATCCGTCACCGAGACAAACTGAACAAAGTTCTGAGGTCGACCTTGTAAAGATAAGGATTCAGGTCTGTCTGCTGTTTACCTTTGCTCCTGCGCGCACTGCCCTTCTCTCCACATTTATGTGTTTGTTTGTTTGTCTATCTAATCCTTTGGGTTTTTATTTCTAATGAGGTCGACCAGTTGTCTATTTTTTATTTTTTTTACTACGCATCAAGCTGCGCTGCTTGTCTTTGCTCCTGTGTGCTCGCGCACTCTCGCCTTTTCCACTTATTTTTATTTTTGATTTATTTTGTCAATTTAAAAAAAAATACGCATCATGCTGTGCTGTTTGTGTTTGCTTGAGTGCATTCGCGCGCTCTCGCTTTCTACACTGTACAATTTTTTTTATTATTTATCTATTCCTGAGAGTGTATCTTATTTTTTATTTGTTTATTTAAATGAAGTCGACCAGTTGCCTGCCCTTCCTTCCATTATCCGTCACCGAGACAAACTGAACAAAGTTCTGAGGTCGACTTTGTAAAGATAAGTATTCAGGTCTGTCTGCTGTTTACCTTTGCTCCTGCGCGCACTGCCCTTCTCTCCACATTTATGTGTTTGTTTGTTTGTCTATCTAATCTTTTGGGTTTTTATTTGTAATGAGGTCGACCAGTTGTCTATTTATTATTTTTTTCCTACGCATCAAGCTGCGCTGCTTGTCTTTGCTCCTGTGTGCTCGCGCACTCTCGCCTTTTCGACTTATTTTTATTTTTGATTTATTTTTGATTTATTTTGTCAATTTTTTAAAAAAATACGCATCGTGCTGTGCTGTTTGTGAATGCTTGAGTGCATTCCGCGCGCTCTCTCTTTCTCCGCTTTACAATTTTTTTGTCATTATTTATCTATTCCTCAGAGATTATCTTATTTTTATTTGTTTATTTAAATGAAGTCGACCAGTTGCCTGCCCCCCTTCCTTCCATTATCCGTCACCGAGACAAACTGAACAAAGTTCTGAGGTCGACCTTGTAAAGATAAGGATTCAGGTCTGTCTGCTGTTTACCTTTGCTCCTGCGCGCACTGCCCTTCTCTCCACATTTATGTGTTTGTTTGTTTGTCTATCTAATCTTTTGGGTTTTTATTTCTAATGAGGTCGACCAGTTGTGTATTTATTATTTCTTTTCCTACGCATCAAGCTGCGCTGCTTTTCTTTGCTCCTGTGTGCTCGCGCACTCTCGCCTTTTCGACTTATTTTTATTTTTGATTTATTTTGTCAATTTTAAAAAAAATACGCATCGTGCTGTGCTGTTTGTGATTGCTTGAGTGCATTCGCGCGCTCTCGCATTCTCCACTTTACAATTTTTTTGTTATTATTTATCTATTCCTGAGAGTGTATCTTATTTTTTATTTGTTTATTTAAATGAAGTCGACCAGTTGCCTGCCCTTCCTTCCATTATCCGTCACCGAGACATACTGAACAAAGTTCTGAGGTCGACCTTGTAAAGATAAGGATTCAGGTCTGTCTGCTGTTTACCTTTGCTCCTGCGCGCACTGCCCTTCTCTCCACATTTATGTGTTTGTTTGTTTGTCTATCTAATCTTTTGGTGTTTATTCTAATGAGGTCGACCAGTTGTCTATTTATTATTTTTTTTTACTACGCATCAAGCTGCGCTGCTTGTCTTTGCTCCTGCGTGCTCGCGCACTCTCGCCTTTTCCACTTATTTTTATTTTTGATTTATTTTGTCAATTTAAAAAAAATACGCATCATGCTGTGCTGTTTGTGTTTGCTGGAGTGCATTCGCGCGCTCTCGCTTTCTCCACTGTACAATTTTTTTTATTATTTATCTATTCCTGAGAGTGTATCTTATTTTTTATTTGTTTATTTAAATGAAGTCGACCAGTTGCCTGCCCTTCCTTCCATTATCCGTCACCGAGACAAACTGAACAAAGTTCTGAGGTCGACCTTGTAAAGATAAGGATTCAGGTCTGTCTGCTGTTTACCTTTGCTCCTGCGCACACTGCCTTCTCTCCACATTTATGTGTTTGTTTGTTTGTCTATCTAATCTTTTGGGTTTTTATTTCTAATGAGGTCGACCAGTTGTGTATTTATTATTTCTTTTCCTACGCATCAAGCTGCGCTGCTTTTCTTTGCTCCTGTGTGCTCGCGCACTCTCGCCTTTTCGACTTATTTTTATTTTTGATTTATTTTTGATTTATTTTGTCAATTTTTAAAAAAAATACGCATCGTGCTGTGCTGTTTGTGTTTGCTTGAGTGCATTCGCGCGCTCTCGCTTTCTCCACTTTACAATTTTTTGTTATTATTTATCTATTCCTGAGAGTTTATCTTATTTTTTATTTGTTTATTTAAATGAAGTCGACCAGTTGCCTGCCCTTCCTTCCATTATCCGTCACCGAGACAAACTGAACAAAGTTCTGAGGTCGACCTTGTAAAGATAAGGATTCAGGTCTGTCTGCTGTTTACCTTTGCTCCTGCGCGCCACTGCCCTTCTCTCCACATTTATGTGTTTGTTTGTTTGTCTATCTAATCTTTTGGGTTTTTATTTCTAATGAGGTCGACCAGTTGTCTATTTATTATTTTTTTTACTACGCATCAGGCCTGCGCTGCTTGTCTTTGCTCCTGTGTGCTCGCGCACTCTCGCCTTTTCCACTTATTTTTATTTTTGATTTATTTTTGATTTATTTTGTCAATTTTAAAAAAAATACGCATCGTGATGTGCTGTTTGTGTTTGCTTGAGTGCATTCGCGCGCTCTCGCTTTCTCCACTTTACAATATTTTTGTTATTATTTATCTATTCCTGAGAGTTTATCTTATTTTTTATTTGTTTATTTAAATGAAGTCGACCAGTTGCCTGCCCTTCCTTCCATTATCCGTCACCGAGACAAACTGAACAAAGTTCTGAGGTCGACCTTGTAATGATAAGGATTCAGGTCTGTCTGATGGTTACCTTTGCTCCTGCGCGGCCTGCCCTTCTCTCCACATTTATGTGTTTGTTTGTTTGTCTATCTAATCTTTTGGGTTTTTATTTCTAATGAGGTCGACCAGTTGTCTATTTATTATTTTTTTTACTACGCATCAAGCTGCGCTGCTTGTCTTTGCTCCTGTGTGCTCGCGCACTCTCGCCTTTTCCACTTATTTTTCTTTTTGATTTCTTTTTTATTTATTTTGTCAATTTAAAAAAAATACGCATCGTGCTGTGCTGTTTGTGTTTGCTTGAGTGCATTCGCGCGCTCTCGCTTTCTTCACTTTACAATTTTTTTTTATTATTTATCTATTCCTGAGAGTTTATCTTATTTTTTATTTGTGTATGTAAATGAAGTCGACCAGTTGCCTGCCCTTCCTTCCATTATCCGTCACCGAGAAAAAATGAACAAAGATCTGAGGTCGACCTTGTAAAGATAAGGATTCAGGTCTGTCTGCTGCTTACCTTTGCTCCTGCGCGCACTGCCCTTCTCTCCACATTTATGTGTTTGTTTGTTTGTCTATCTAATCATCTGGGTTTTTATTTCTAATGAGGTCGACCAGTTGTCTATTTATTATTTTTTTTTACTACGCATCAAACTGCGCTGCTTGTCTTTGCTCCTGTGTGCTCGCGCACTCTCGCCTTTTCCACTTATTTTTATTTTTGATTTATTTTTGATTTATTTTGTCAATTTTAAAAAAAAATACGCATCATGCTGTGCTGTTTGTGTTTGCTTGAGTGCATTCGCGCGCTATCGCTTTCTCCACTTTACAATTTTTTTGTTATTATTTATCTATTCCTGAGAGTTTATCTTATTTTTTATTTTTTTATTTACATGAAGTCGACCAGTTGCCTGCCGTTCCTTCCATTATCCGTCACCGAGACAAACTGAACAAAGTTCTGAGGTCGACCTTATAAAGATAAGGATTCAGGTCTGTCTGCTGTTTTCCTTTGCTCCTGCGCGCACTTCCCTTCTCTCCACATTTATGTGTTTGTTTGTTTGTCTATCTAATCTTTTGGGTTTTTATTTCTAATGAGGTCGACCAGTTGTCTATTTATTATTTTTTTTACTACGCATCAAGCTGCGATGCTTGTCTTTGCTCCTGTGTGCTCGCCCAGTCTTGCCTTTTCCACTTATTTTCATTTTTGATTTATTTTGTCAATTTTAAAAAAAAAATACGCATCGTGCTGTGCTGTTTGTGTTTGGTAGAGTGCATTCGCGCGCTCTCGCTTTCTCCACTTTACCATTTTTGTTATTATTTATCTATTCCTGAGAGTTTATCTTATTTTTTATTTGTTTATTTAAATGAAGTCGACCAGTTGCCTGCCCTTCCTTCCATTATCCGTCACCGAGAAAAACTGAACAAAGTTTGAGGTCGACCTTGTAAAGATAAGGATTCAGGTCTGTCTGCTGTTTACCTTTGCTCCTGCGCGCACTGCCCATCTCCACATTTATGTGTTTGTTTGTTTGTCTATCTAATCTTTTGGGTTTTTATTTCTAATGAGGTCGACCAGTTGTCTATTTATTATTTTTTTTACTACGCATCAAGCTGTGCTGCTTGTCTTTGCTCCTGTGTGCTCGCGCACTCTCGCCTTTTCGACTTATTTTTATTTTTGATTTATTTTTGATTTATTTTGTCAATTTTTAAAAAAAATACGCATCGTGCTGTGCTGTTTGTGTTTGCTTGAGTGCATTCGCGCGCTCTCGCTTTCTCCACTTTACAATTTTTTTGTTATTATTTATCTATTCCTGAGAGATTATCTTATTTTTTATTTGTTTATTTAAATGAAGTCGACCAGTTGCCTGCACTTCCTTCCATTATCCGTCACCGAGACAAACTGAACAAAGTTCTGAGGTCGACCTTGTAAAGATAAGGATTCAGGTCTGTCTGCTGTTTACCATTGCTCCTGCGCGCACTGCCCTTCTGTCCACATTTATGTGTTTGTTTGTTTGTCTATCTAATCTTTTGGGTTTTTATTTCTAATGAGGTCGACCAGTTGTGTATTTATTATTTCTTTTACTACGCATCAAGCTGCGCTGCTTGTCTTTGCTCCTGTGTGCTCGCGCACTCTCGCCTTTTCCACTTATATTTATTTTTGATTTATTTTTGATTTATATTGTCAATTTAAAAAAAATACGCAACGTGCTGTGCTGTTTGTGTTTGCTTGAGTGCAATCGCTCGCTCTCGCGTTCTCCACGTTACAATTTTTTGTTGTTATTATTTATGCATTCCTGAGAGTGTATCTTATTTTTTATTTGTTTATTTAAATGAAGTCGACCAGTTGCCTGCCCTTCCTTCCATTATCCGTCACCGAGACAAACTGAACAAAGTTCTGAGGTCGACCTTGTAAAGATAAGGATTCAGGTCTGTCTGCTGTTTACCTTTGCTCCTGCGCGCACTGCCCTTCTCTCCACATTTATGAGTTTGTTTGTTTGTCTATCTAATCTTTTGGGTTTTTATTTCTAAAGAGGTCGACCAGTTGTCTATTTATTATTTTTTTTACTACGCATCAAGCTGCGCTGCTTGTCTTTGCTCCTGTGTGCTCGCGCACTCTCGCCTTTTCCACTTATTTTTATTTTTGATTTATTTTTAATTTATTTTGTCCATTTAAAAAAAATACGCATCGTGCTGTGCTGTTTGTGTTTGCTTGAGTGCATTCGCGCGCTCTCGCTTTCTCCACTTTACAATTTTTTTGTTATTATTTATCTATTCCTGAGAGTTTATCTTATTTTTTATTTGTTTATTTAAATGAAGTCGACCAGTTGCCTGCCCTTCCTTCCATTATCCGTCACCGAGAGAAACTGAACAAGTTCTGAGGTCGACCTTGGAAAAATTAGGATTCAGTCTGTCTGCTGTTTACCTTTGCTCCTTCATGCACTGCCCTTCTCTCCACATTTATGTGTTTGTTTGTTTCTCTATCTAATCTTTTGGGTTTTTATTTCTAATGAGGTCGACCAGTTGTCTATTTATTATTTTTTTTACTACGCATCAAGCTGCGCTGCTTGTCTTTGCTCCTGTGTGCTCGCGCACTCTCGCCTTTTCCACTTATTTTTATTTTTGATTTATTTTTGATTTATTTTGTCAATTTAAAAAAAATACGCATCGTGCTGTGCTGTTTGTGTTTGCTTGAGCGCATTCGCGCGCTCTCGCTTTCTCCACTTTACAATTTTTTTGTTATTATTTATCTATTCCTGAGAGTTTATCTTATTTTTTATGTGTTTATTTAAATGAAGTCGACCAGTTGCCTGCCCTTCCTTCCATTATCCGTCACCGAGACAAACTGAACAAAGTTCTGAGGTCGACCTTGTAAAGATAAGGATTCAGGTCTGTCTGCTGTTTACCTTTGCTCCTGCATACACTGCCCTTCTCTCCACATTATGTGTTTGTTTGTTTGTCTATCTAATCTTTTGGGTTTTTATTTGTAATGAGGTCGACCAGTTGTCTATTTATTATTTTTTTTACTACGCATCAAGCTGCGCTGCTTGTCTTTGCTCCTGTGTGCTCGCGCACTCTCGCCTTTTCCACTTATTTTTATTTTTGATTTATTTTTGATTTATATTGTCAATTTTAAACAAAAATACGCATCGTGCTGTGCTGTTTGTGTTTGCTTGAGTGCATTCGCGCGCTCTCGCTTTCTCCACTTTACAATTTTTTTGTTATTATTTATCTATTCCTGAGAGTTTATGTTATTTTTTATTTGTTTATTTAAATGAAGTCGACCAGTTGCCTGCCCTTCCTTCCATTATATGTCACCGAGACAAACTGAACAAAGTTCTGAGGTCGACCTTGTAAAGATAAGGATTCAGGTCTGTCTGCTGTTTACCTTTGCTCCCTGCGCGCACTGCCCTTCTCTCTACATTTATGTGTTTGTTTGTTTGTCTATCTAATCTTTTGGGTTTTTATTTCTAATGAGGTCGACCAGTTGTCTATTTATTATTTTTTTTACTACGCATCAAGCTGCGCTGCTTGTCTTTGCTCCTGTGTGCTCGCGCACTCTCTCCTTTTCCACTTATTTTTATTTGTGATTTATTTTCTCAATTTAAAAAAAAGTACGCATCGTGCTGTGCTGTTTGTGTTTGATTGAGTGCATTCGCGCGCTCTCGCTTTCTCCACTTTACAATTTTTTTTGTTATTATTTATCTATTCCTGAGAGTTTATCTTATTTTTTATTTGTTTATTTAAATGAAGTCGACCAGTTGCCTGCCCTTCCTTCCATTATCCGTCACCGAGACAAACTGAACAAAGTTCTGAGGTCGACCTTGTAAAGATAAGGATTCAGGTCTGTCTGCTGTTTACCTTTGCTCCTGCGCGCACTGCACTTCTCTCCACATTTATGTGTTTGTTTGTTTGTCTATCTAATCTTTTGGGTTTCTATTTCTAATGAGGTCGACAAGTTGTCTATTTATTATTTTTTTTTACTACGCATCAAGCTGTGCTGCTTGTCTTTGCTCCTGTGTGCTCGCGCACTCTCGCCTTTTCCACTTATTTTTATTTTGATTTATTTTGTCAATTTTAAAAAAAATACGCATCGTGCTGTGCTGTTTGTGTTTGCTTGAGTGCATTCGCGCGCTCTCGCTTTCTCCACTTTACAATTTTTTTGTTATTATTTATCTATTCCTGAGAGTTTATCTTATTTTTATTTGTTTATTTAAATGAAGTCGACCAGTTGCCTGCCCTTCCTTCCATTATCCGTCACCGAGACAAACTGAACAAAGTTCTGAGTTCGACCTTGTAAAGATAAGGATTCAGGTCTGTCTGCTGTTTAACTTTGCTCCTGCGCGCACTGCCCTTCTCTCCACATTTATGTGTTTGTTTGTTTGTCTATCTAATCTTTTGGGTTTTTATTTCTAATGAGGTCGACCAGTTGTCTATTTATTATTTTTTTTACTACGCATCAAGCTGCGCTGCTTGTCTTTGCTCCTGTGTGCTCGCGCACTCTCGCCTTTTCCACTTATTTTTATTTTTGATTTATTTTTGATTTATTTTGTCAATTTAAAAAAAAATACGCATCGTGCTGTGCTGTTTGTGTTTGCTTGAGTGCATTCGCGCGCTCTCGCTTTCTCCACTTTACAATTTTTTTGTTATTATTTATCTATTCCTGAGAGTTTATCTTATTTTTTATTTGTTTATTTAAATGAAGTCGACCAGTTGCCTGCCCTTCCTTCCATTATCCGTCACGAGACAACTGAACAAAGTTCTGAGTTCGACCTTGTAAAGATAAGGATTCAGGTCTGTCTGCTGTTTAACTTTGCTCCTGCGCGCACTGCCCTTCTCTCCACATTTATGTGTTTGTTTGTTTGTCTATCTAATCTTTTGGGTTTTTATTTCTAATGAGGTCGACCAGTTGTCTATTTATTATTTTTTTTACTACGCATCAAGCTGCGCTGCTTGTCTTTGCTCCTGTGTGCTCGCGCACTCTCGCCTTTTCCACTTATTTTTATTTTTGATTTATTTTTGATTTATTTTGTCAATTTAAAAAAAAATACGCATCGTGCTGTGCTGTTTGTGTTTGCTTGAGTGCATTCGCGCGCTCCTCGCTTTCTCCACTTTACAATTTTTTTGTTATTATTTATCTATTCCTGAGAGTTTATCTTATTTTTTATTTGTTTATTTAAATGAAGTCGACCAGTTGCCTGCCCTTCCTTCCATTATCCGTCACCGAGACAAACTGAACAAAGTTCTGAGGTCGACCTTGTAAAGATAAGGATTCAGGTCTGTCTGCTGTTTACCTTTGCTCCTGCGCGCACTGCCCTTCTCTCCACATTTATGTGTTTGTTTGTTTGTCTATCTAATCTTTTGGGTTTTTATTTCTAATGAGGTCGACCAGTTGTCTATTTTTTATTTTTTTTACTACGCATCAAGCTGCGCTGCTTGTCTTTGCTCCTGTGTGCTCGCGCACTCTCGCCTTTTCGACTTATTTTTATTTTTGATTTATTTTTGATTTATTTAGTCAATTTAAAAAAAAATACGCATCGTGCTGTGCTGTTTGTGTTTGCTTGAGCGCATTCGTGCGCTCTCGCTTTCTCCACTTTACAATTTTTTTGTTATTATTTATCTATTCCTGAGAGTTTATCTTATTTTTTATTTGTTTATTTAAATGAAGTCGACCAGTTGCCTGCCCTTCCTTCCATTATCCGTCACAGAGACAAACTGAACAAAGTTCTGAGGTCGACCTTGTAAAGATAAGGATTCAGGTCTGTCTGCTGTTTACCTTTGCTCCTGCGCGCACTGCCCTTCTCCACATTTATGTGTTTGTTTCTTTGTCTCTAATCTTTTGGTTTTTATTTCTAATGAGGTCGACCAGTTGTCTATTTATTATTTTTTTCACTACGCATCAAGCTGCGCTGCTTGTCTTTGCTCCTGTGTGCTCGCGCACTCTCTCCTTTTCCACTTATTTTTATTTTTCATTTATTTTCTCAATTTAAAAAAAAGTACGCATCGTGCTGTGCTGTTTGTGTTTGATTGAGTGCATTCGCGCGCTCTCGCTTTCTCCACTTTACAATTTTTTTGTTATTATTTATCTATTCCTGAGAGTTTATCTTATTTTTTATTTGTTTATTTAAATGAAGTCGACCAGTTGCCTGCCCTTCCTTCCATTATCCGTCACCGAGACAAACTGAACAAAGTTCTGAGGTCGACCTTGTAAAGATAAGGATTCAGGTCTGTCTGCTGTTTACCTTTGCTCCTGCGCGCACTGCACTTCTCTCCACATTTATGTGTTTGTTTGTTTGTCTATCTAATCTTTTGGGTTTCTATTTCTAATGAGGTCGACAAGTTGTCTATTTATTATTTTTTTTTACTACGCATCAAGCTGGGCTGCTTGTCTTTGCTCCTGTGTGCTCGCGCACTCTCGCCTTTTCTACTTATTTTTATTTTTGATTTATTTTGTCAATTTTAAAAAAAATACGCATCGTGCTGTGCTGTTTGTGTTTGCTTGAGTGCATTCGCACGCTCTCGCTTTCTCCACTTTACAATTTTTTTGTTATTATTTATCTATTCCTGAGAGTTTATCTTATTTTTTATTTGTTTATTTAAATGAAGTCGACCAGTTGCCTGCCCTTCCTTCCATTATCCGTCACCGAGACAAACTGAACAAAGTTCTGAGTTCGACCTTGTAAAGATAAGGATTCAGGTCTGTCTGCTGTTTAACTTTGCTCCTGCGCGCACTGCCCTTCTCTCCACATTTATGTGTTTGTTTGTTTGTCTATCTAATCTTTTGGGTTTTTATTTCTAATGAGGTCGACCAGTTGTCTATTTATTATTTTTTTACTACGCATCAAGCTGCGCTGCTTGTCTTTGCTCCTGTGTGCTCGCGCACTCTCTCCTTTTCCACTTATTTTTATTTTTGATTTATTTTTGATTTATTTTGTCAATTTAAAAAAAAATACGCATCGTGCTGTGCTGTTTGTGTTTGCTTGAGTGCATTCGCGCGCTCTCGCTTTCTCCACTTTACAATTTTTTTGTTATTATTATCTATTCCTGAGAGTTTATCTTATTTTTTATTTGTTTATTTAAATGAAGTCGACCAGTTGCCTGCCCTTCCTTCCATTATCCGTCACCGAGACAAACTGAACAAAGTTCTGAGGTCGACCTTGTAAAGATAAGGATTCAGTCTGTCTGCTGTTTACCTTTGCTCCTGCGCGCACTGCCCTTCTCTCCACATTTATGTGTTTGTTTGTTTGTCTATCTAATCTTTTGGGTTTTTATTTCTAATGAGGTCGACCAGTTGTCTATTTATTATTTTTTTACTACGCATCAAGCTGCGCTGCTTGTCTTTGCTCCTGTGTGCTCGCGCACTCTCTCCTTTTCCACTTATTTTTATTTTTGATTTATTTTTGATTTATTTTGTCAATTTAAAAAAAAATACGCATCGTGCTGTGCTGTTTGTGTTTGCTTGAGTGCATTCGCGCGCTCTCGCTTTCTCACTTTACAATTTTTTTGTTATTATTTATCTATTCCTGAGAGTTTATCTTATTTTTTATTTGTTTATTTAAATGAAGTCGACCAGTTGCCTGCCCTTCCTTCCATTATCCGTCACCGAGACAAACTGAACAAAGTTCTGAGGTCGACCTTGTAAAGATAAGGATTCAGGTCTGTCTGCTGTTTACCTTTGCTCCTGCGCGCACTGCCCTTCTCTCCACATTTATGTGTTTGTTTGTTTGTCTATCTAATCTTTTGGGTTTTTATTTCTAATGAGGTCGACCAGTTGTCTATTTTTTATTTTTTTTACTACGCATCAAGCTGCGCTGCTTGTCTTTGCTCCTGTGTGCTCGCGCACTCTCGCCTTTTCCACTTATTTTTATTTTTGATTTATTTTTGATTTATTTAGTCAATTTAAAAAAAAATACGCATCGTGCTGTGCTGTTTGTGTTTGCTTGAGCGCATTCGTGCGCTCTCGCTTTCTCCACTTTACAATTTTTTTGTTATTATTTATCTATTCCTGAGAGTTTATCTTATTTTTTATTTGTTTATTTAAATGAAGTCGACCAGTTGCCTGCCCTTCCTTCCATTATCCGTCACAGAGACAAACTGAACAAAGTTCTGAGGTCGACCTTGTAAAGATAAGGATTCAGGTCTGTCTGCTGTTTACCTTTGCTCCTGCGCGCACTGCCCTTCTCTCCACATTTATGTGTTTGTTTCTTTGTCTCTCTAATCTTTTGGGTTTTTATTTCTAATGAGGTCGACCAGTTGTCTATTTATAATTTTTTTTACTACGCATCAAGCTGCGCTGCTCGTCTTTGCTCCTGTGTGCTCGAGCACTCTCGCCTTTTCCACTTATTTTTATTTTTGATTTATTTTTGATTTATTTTGTCAATTTTTAAAAAAAATACACATCGTGCTGTGCTGT
>NW_025958065.1:0-27291 GCF_023159225.1 Perognathus longimembris pacificus | reverse complement strand
GGCAGGCAACTGGTCGACTTCATTTCAATAAACAAATAAAAAATAAGATAAACTCTCAGGAATAGATAAATAATCACAAAAAATTGTAAGTTGAGAAAGCGAGAGCGCGCGAATGCACTCAAGCAAACACAAACAGCACAGCACGATGCGTATTATTTTAAAAATTGACAAAATAAATCAAAAATGAATCAAAAATAAAAATAAGTGGAAAAGGCGAGAGGTGCACGAGCACACAGGAGCAAAGACAAGCAGCGCAGCTTGATGCGTAGTAAAAAAAATAATAAATAGACAACTGGTCGACCTCATTAGAAATAAAAACCCAAAAGATTAGATAGGACAAACAAACAAACACATAAATGTGGAGAGAAGGGCAGTGCGCGCAGGAGCAAAGGTAAACAGCAGACAGACCTGAATCCTTATCTTTACAAGGTCGACCTCAGAACTTTGTTCAGTTTGTCTCGGTGACGGATAATGGAAGGAAGGGCAGGCAACTGGTCGACTTCATTTAAATAAACAAATAAAAAATAAGATAAACTCTCAGGAATAGATAAATAATAACAAAAAAATTGTAAAGTGGAGAAAGCGAGAGCGCGCGAATGCACTCAAGCAAACACAAACAGCACAGCACGATGCGTATTTTTTTTTAAAATTGACAAAATAAATCAAAAATGAATCAAAAATAAAATAAGTGGAAAAGGCGAGAGTGCGCGAGCACACAGGAGCAAAGACAATCAGCGCAGCTTGATGCGTAGTAAAAAAAAATAATAAATAGACAACTGGTCGACCTCATTAGAAATAAAAACCCAAAAGATTAGATAGACAAACAAACAAACACATAAATGTGGAGAGAAGGGCAGTGCGCGCAGGAGCAAAGGTAAACAACAGACAGACCTGAATCCTTATCTTTACAAGGTCGACCTCAGAACTTTGTTCAGTTTGTCTCGGTGACGGATAATGGAAGGAAGGGCAGGCAACTGGTCGACTTCATTTAAATAAACAAATAAAAAATAAGATAAACTCTCAGGAATAGATAAATAATAACAAAAAAATTGTAAAGTGGAGAAAGCGAGAGCGCGCGAATGCACTCAAGCAAACACAAACAGCACAGCACGATGCGTATTTTTTTTTAAATTGACAAAATAAATCAAAAATACATATAAGTGGAAAAGGCGAGAGTGCGCGAGCACACAGGAGCAAAGACAAGCAGCGCAGCTTGATGCGTAGTAAATAAAATAATAAATAGACAACTGGTCGACCTCATTAGAAATAAAAACCCAAAAGATTAGATAGAGAAACAAACAAACACATAAATGTGGAGAGAAGGGCAGTGTGCGCAGGAGCAAAGGTAAACAGCAGACAGACCTGAATCCTTACCTTTACAAGGTCGACCTCAGAACTTTGTTCATTTTGTCTCAGTGACGGATAATGGAAGGAAGGGCAGGCAACTGGTCGACTTCGTCTCGGTGACGGATAATGGAAGGAAGGGCAGGCAACTGGTCGACTTCATTTAAATAAACAAATAAAAAATAAGGTAAACTCTCAGTAATAGATAAATAATAACAAAAAAATTGTAAAGTGGAGAAATCGAGAGCGCGCGAATGCACTCAAGCAAACACAAACAGCACAGCACGATGCGTATTTTTTTTTAAAATTGACAAAATAAATCAAAAATAAAAATAAGTGGAAAAGGCGAGAGTGCGCGAGCACACAGGAGCAAAGACAAGCAGCGCAGCTTGATGCGTAGTAAAAAAAATAATAAATAGACAACTGGTCGACCTCATTAGAAATAAAAATCCAAAAGATTAGATAGACAAACAAACAAACACATAAATGTGGAGAGAAGGGCAGTGCGCGCAGGAGCAAAGGTAAACAGCAGACAGACCTGAATCCTTATCTTTACAAGGTCGACCTCAGAACTTTGTTCAGTTTGTCTCGGTGACGGATAATGGAAGGAAGGGCAGGCAACTGGTCGACTTCATTTAAATAAACAAATAAAAAATAAGATAAACTCTCAGGAATAGATAAATAATAACAAAATCATTGTAAAGTGGAGAAAGCGTGAAGCGCGAATGCACTCAAGCAAACACAAACAGCACAGCACGATGCGTATTTTTTTTTAAAATTGACAAAATAAATCAAAAATAAATCAAAAATAAAATTAAGTGGAAAAGGCGAGAGTGCGCGAGCACACAGGAGCAAAGACAAGCAGCGCAGCTTGATGCGTAGTAAAAAAAATAAAAAATAGACAACTGGTCGACCTCATTAGAAATAAGAACCCAAAAGATTAGATAGACAAACAAACAAACACATAAATGTGGAGAGAAGGGCAGTGCGGGCAGGAGCAAATGTAAACAGCAGACAGACCTGAATCCTTATCTTTACAAGGTCGACCTCAGAACTTTGTTCAGTTTGTCTCGGTGACAGATAATGGAAGGAAGGGCAGGCAACTGGTCG
This sequence comes from Perognathus longimembris pacificus, assembly GCF_023159225.1. Lineage (NCBI taxonomy): Eukaryota > Metazoa > Chordata > Mammalia > Rodentia > Heteromyidae > Perognathus > Perognathus longimembris. The sequence goes on along the minus strand of NW_025958065.1, from coordinate 24,837 downwards.
ACTTCATTTAAATAAACAAATAAAAAATAAGATAAACTCTCAGGAATAGATAAATAATAACAAAAAAATTGTAAAGTGGAGAAAGCGAGAGCGCGCGAATGCACTCAAGCAAACACAAACAGCACAGCACGATGCGTATTTTTTTTTAAAATTGACAAAATAAATCAAAAATGAATCAAAAATAAAAATAAGTGGAAAAGGCGAGAGTGCGCGAGCACACAGGAGCAAAGACAATCAGCGCAGCTTGATGCGTAGTAAAAAAAAATAATAAATAGACAACTGGTCGACCTCATTAGAAATAAAAACCCAAAAGATTAGATAGACAAACAAACAAACACATAAATGTGGAGAGAAGGGCAGTGCGCGCAGGAGCAAAGGTAAACAACAGACAGACCTGAATCCTTATCTTTACAAGGTCGACCTCAGAACTTTGTTCAGTTTGTCTCGGTGACGGATAATGGAAGGAAGGGCAGGCAACTGGTCGACTTCATTTAAATAAACAAATAAAAAATAAGATAAACTCTCAGGAATAGATAAATAATAACAAAAAAATTGTAAAGTGGAGAAAGCGAGAGCGCGCGAATGCACTCAAGCAAACACAAACAGCACAGCACGATGCGTATTTTGTTTTAAATTGACAAAATAAATCAAAAATACATATAAGTGGAAAAGGAGAGAGTGCGCGAGCACACAGGAGCAAAGACAAGCAGCGCAGCTTGATGCGTAGTAAATAAAATAATAAATAGACAACTGGTCGACCTCATTAGAAATAAAAACCCAAAAGATTAGATAGAGAAACAAACAAACACATAAATGTGGAGAGAAGGGCAGTGTGCGCAGGAGCAAAGGTAAACAGCAGACAGACCTGAATCCTTACCTTTACAAGGTCGACCTCAGAACTTTGTTCATTTTGTCTCAGTGACGGATAATGGAAGGAAGGGCAGGCAACTGGTCGACTTCGTCTCGGTGACGGATAATGGAAGGAAGGGCAGGCAACTGGTCGACTTCATTTAAATAAACAAATAAAAAATAAGGTAAACTCTCAGTAATAGATAAATAATAACAAAAAAATTGTAAAGTGGAGAAAGCGAGAGCGCGCGAATGCACTCAAGCAAACACAAACAGCACAGCACGATGCGTATTTTTTTTTAAAATTGACAAAATAAATCAAAAATAAAAATAAGTGGAAAAGGCGAGAGTGCGCGAGCACACAGGAGCAAAGACAAGCAGCGCAGCTTGATGCGTAGTAAAAAAAATAATAAATAGACAACTGGTCGACCTCATTAGAAATAAAAACCCAAAAGATTAGATAGACAAACAAACAAACACATAAATGTGGAGAGAAGGGCAGTGCGCGCAGGAGCAAAGGTAAACAGCAGACAGACCTGAATCCTTATCTTTACAAGGTCGACCTCAGAACTTTGTTCAGTTTGTCTCGGTGACGGATAATGGAAGGAAGGGCAGGCAACTGGTCGACTTCATTTAAATAAACAAATAAAAAATAAGATAAACTCTCAGGAATAGATAAATAATAACAAAATCATTGTAAAGTGGAGAAAGCGTGAAGCGCGAATGCACTCAAGCAAACACAAACAGCACAGCACGATGCGTATTTTTTTTTAAAATTGACAAAATAAATCAAAAATAAATCAAAAATAAAATTAAGTGGAAAAGGCGAGAGTGCGCGAGCACACAGGAGCAAAGACAAGCAGCGCAGCTTGATGCGTAGTAAAAAAAATAAAAAATAGACAACTGGTCGACCTCATTAGAAATAAGAACCCAAAAGATTAGATAGACAAACAAACAAACACATAAATGTGGAGAGAAGGGCAGTGCGGGCAGGAGCAAAGGTAAACAGCAGACAGACCTGAATCCTTATCTTTACAAGGTCGACCTCAGAACTTTGTTCAGTTTGTCTCGGTGACAGATAATGGAAGGAAGGGCAGGCAATTGGTCGACTTCATTTAAATAAACAAATAAAAAATAAGATAAACTCTCAGGAATAGATAAATAATAACAAAAAAATTGTAAAGTGGAGAAAGCGAGAGCGCGAATGCACTCAAGCAAACACAAACAGCACAGCACGATGCGTATTTTTTTTAAAATTGACAAAATAAATCAAAAATAAAAATAAGTGTAAAAGGCGAGAGTGCGCGAGCACACAGGAGCAAAGACAAGCAGCGCACCTTGATGCGTACTAAAAAAAATAATAAATAGACAACTGGTCGACCTCATTAGAAATAAAAACCCAAAATATTAGATAGACAAACAAACAAACACATAAATGTGGAGAGAAGGGCAGTGCGCGCAGGAGCAAAGGTAAACAGCAGACAGACCTGAATCCTTATCTTTACAAGGTCGACCTCAGAACTTTGTTCAGTTTGTCTCGGTGACGGATAATGGAAGGAAGGGCAGGCAACTGGTCGACTTCATTTAAATAAACAAATAAAAAATAAGATAAACTCTCAGGAATAGATAAATAATAACAAATAAATTGTAAAGTGGAGAAAGCGAGAGCGCGCGAATGCACTGAAGCAAACACAAACAGCACAGCACGATGCGTATTTTTTTAAATTGACAAAATAAATCAAAAATAAATCAAAAATAAAAATAAGTGGAAAAGGCGAGAGTGCGCCAGCACACAGGAGCAAAGACAAGCAGCGCAGCTTGATGCGTAGTAAAAAAAATAATAAATAGACAACTGGTCGACCTCATTAGAAATAAAAACCCAAAAGATTAGATAGACAAACAAACAAACACATAAATGTGGAGAGAAGGGCAGTGCGCGCAGGAGCAATGGTAAAGAGCAGACAGACCTGAATCCTTATCTTTACAAGGTCGACCTCAGAACTTTGTTCAGTTTGTCTCGGTGAAGGATAATGGAAGGAAGGGCAGGCAACTGGTCGACTTCATTTAAATAAACAAATAAAAAATAAGATAAACTCTCAGGAATAGATAAATAATAACAAAAAAATTGTAAAGCGGAGAAAGCGAGAGCGCGCGAATGCACTCAAGCAAACACAAACAGCACAGCACGATGCGTATTTTTTTTTAAAATTGACAAAATAAATCAAAAATAAATCAAAAATAAAATAAGTGGAAAAGGCGAGAGTGCGCGAGCACACAGGAGCAAAGACAAGCAGCGCAGCTTGATGCGTAGTAAAAAAAATAATAAATAGACAACTGGTCGACCTCATTAGAAATAAAAACCCAAAAGATTAGATAGACAAATAAACAAACACATAAATGTGGAGAGAAGGGTACTGCGGGCAGGAGCAAAGGTAAACAGCAGACACCTGAATCCTTATCTTTACAAGGTCGACCTCAGAACTTTGTTCAGTTTGTCTCGGTGACGGATAATGGAAGGAAGGGCAGGCAACTGGTCGACTTCATTTAAATAAACAAATATAAAATAAGATAAACTCTCAGGAATAGATAAATAATAACAAAAAAATTGTAAAGTGGAGAAAGCGAGAGCGCGCGAATGCACTCAAGCAAACACAAAGAGCACAGCACGATGCGTATTTTTTTTAAAATTGACAAAATAAATCAAAAATAAAAATAAGTGTAAAAGGCGAGAGTGCGCGAGCACACAGGAGCAAAGACAAGCAGCGCACCTTGATGCGTACTAAAAAAAATAATAAATAGACAACTGGTCGACCTCATTAGAAATAAAAACCCAAAATATTAGATAGACAAACAAACAAACACATAAATGTGGAGAGAAGGGCAGTGCGCGCAGGAGCAAAGGTAAACAGCAGACAGACCTGAATCCTTATCTTTACAAGGTCGACCTCAGAACTTTGTACAGTTTGTCTCGGTGACGGATAATGGAAGGAAGGGCAGGCAACTGGTCGACTTCATTTAAATAAACAAATAAAAAATAAGATAAACTCTCAGGAATAGATAAATAATAACAAATAAATTGTAAAGTGGAGAAAGCGAGAGCGCGCGAATGCACTGAAGCAAACACAAACAGCACAGCACGATGCGTATTTTTTTAAATTGACAAAATAAATCAAAAATAAATCAAAAATAAAAATAAGTGGAAAAGGCGAGAGTGCGCCAGCACACAGGAGCAAAGACAAGCAGCGCAGCTTGATGCGTAGTAAAAAAAATAATAAATAGACAACTGGTCGACCTCATTAGAAATAAAAACCCAAAAGATTAGATAGACAAACAAACAAACACATAAATGTGGAGAGAAGGGCAGTGCGCGCAGGAGCAATGGTAAAGAGCAGACAGACCTGAATCCTTATCTTTACAAGGTCGACCTCAGAACTTTGTTCAGTTTGTCTCGGTGAAGGATAATGGAAGGAAGGGCAGGCAACTGGTCGACTTCATTTAAATAAACAAATAAAAAATAAGATAAACTCTCAGGAATAGATAAATAATAACAAAAAAATTGTAAAGCGGAGAAAGCGAGAGCGCGCGAATGCACTCAAGCAAACACAAACAGCACAGCACGATGCGTATTTTTTTTTAAAATTGACAAAATAAATCAAAAATAAATCAAAAATAAAATAAGTGGAAAAGGCGAGAGTGCGCGAGCACACAGGAGCAAAGACAAGCAGCGCAGCTTGATGCGTAGTAAAAAAAATAATAAATAGACAACTGGTCGACCTCATTAGAAATAAAAACCCAAAAGATTAGATAGACAAATAAACAAACACATAAATGTGGAGAGAAGGGTACTGCGGGCAGGAGCAAAGGTAAACAGCAGACACCTGAATCCTTATCTTTACAAGGTCGACCTCAGAACTTTGTTCAGTTTGTCTCGGTGACGGATAATGGAAGGAAGGGCAGGCAACTGGTCGACTTCATTTAAATAAACAAATATAAAATAAGATAAACTCTCAGGAATAGATAAATAATAACAAAAAAATTGTAAAGTGGAGAAAGCGAGAGCGCGCGAATGCACTCAAGCAAACACAAAGAGCACAGAACGATGCATATTTTTTTTTAAAATTGACAAAGTAAATCAAAAATAAAAATAAGTGGAAAAGGCGAGAGTGCGCGAGCACACAGGAGCAAAGACAAGCAGCGCAGCTTGATGCGTAGTAAAAAAATAATATATAGACAACTGGTCGACCTCATTAGAAATAAAATCCCAAAAGATTAGATAGACAAACAAACAAACACATAAATGTGGAGAGAAGGGCAGTGCGCGCAGGAGCAAAGGTAAACAGCAGACTGACCTGAATCCTTATCTTTACAAGGTCGACCTCAGAACTTTGTTCAGTTTGTCTCGGTGACGGATAATGGAAGGAAGGGCAGGCAACTGGTCGACTTCATTTAAATAAACAAATAAAAAATAAGATAAACTCTCAGGAATAGATAAATAATAACAAAAAAATTGTAAAGTGGAGAAAGCGAGAGCGCGCGAATGCACTCAAGTAAACACAAACCGCATAGCACGATGCGTATTTTTTTTTAAAATTGACAAAATAAATCAAAAATAAATCAAAAATAAAAATAAGTGGAAAAGGCGAGAGTGCGCGAGCACACAGGAGCAAAGACAAGCAGCACAGCTTGATGCGTAGTAAAAAAAATAATAAATAGACAACTGGTGGACCTCATTAGAAATAAAAACCCAAAAGATTAGATAGACAAACAAACAAACACATAAATGTGGAGAGAAGGGCAGTGTGCCCAGGAGTAAAGATAAACAGCAGACAGACCTGAATCCTTATCTTTACAAGGTCGACCTCAGAACTTTGTTCAGTTTGTCTCGGTGACGGATAATGGAAGGAAGGGCAGGCAACTGGTCGACTTCATTTAAATAAACAAATAAAAAATAAGATAAACTCTCAGGAATAGATAAATAATAACAAAAAAATTGTAAAGTGGAGAAAGCGAGAGCGCGCGAATGCACTCAAGCAAACACAAACAGCACAGCACGATGCGTATTTTTTTTAAAATTGACAAAATAAATCAAAAATAAATCAAAAATAAAAATAAGTGGAAACGGCGAGAGTGCGCGAGCACACAGGAGCAAAGACAAGCAGCGCAGCTTGATTCGTACTAAAAAAAATAATAAATAGACAACTGGTCGACCTCATTAGAAATAAAAACCCAAAAGATTAGGTACACAAACAAACAAACACATAAATGTGGAGAGAAGGGCAGTGCGCGCAGGAGCAAAGGTAAACAGCAGACAGACCTGAATCCTTATCTTTACAAGGTCGACCTCAGAACATTGTTCAGTTTGTCTCGGTGACGGATAATGGAAGGAAGGGCAGGCAACTGGTCGACTTCATTTAAATAAACAAATAAAAAATAAGATAAACTCTCAGGAATAGATAAATAATAACAAAAAAATTGTAAAGTGGAGAAAGCGAGAGCGCGCGAATGCACTCAAGCAAACACAAACAGCACAGCACGATGCATATTTTTTTATTAAATTGACAAAATAAATCAAAAATAAATCAAAAATAAAAATAAGTGGAAAAGGCGAGAGTGCGCGAGCACACAGGAGCAAAGACAAGCAGCGCAGCTTGATGCGTAGTAAAAAAAATAATAAATAGACAACTGGTCGACCTCATTAGAAATAAAAACCCAAAAGATTAGATAGACAAACAAACAAACACATAAATGTGGAGAGAAGGGCAGTGTGCGCAGGAGCAAATGTAAACAGCAGACAGACCTGAATCCTTATCTTTACAAGGTCGACCTCAGAACTTTGTTCAGTTTGTCTCGGTGACGGATAATGGAAGGAAGGGCAGGCAACTGGTCGACTTCATTTAAATAAACAAATAAAAAATAAGATAAACTCTCAGGAATAGATAAATAATAACAAAAATTGTAAAGTGGAGAAAGCGAGAGCGCGCGAATGCACTCAAGCAAACACAAACAGCACAGCACGATGCGTATTTTTTTTAAATTGACAAAATAAATCAAAAATAAATCAAAAATAAAAATAAGTGGAAAAGGCGAGAGTGCGCGAGCACACAGGAGCAAAGACAAGCAGCGCAGCTTGATGCGTAGTAAAAAAAAAATAATAAATAGACAACTGGTCGACCTCATTAGAAATAAAAACCCAAAAGATTAGATAGACAAACAAACAAACACATAAATGTGGAGAGAAGGGCAGTGCGCGCAGGAGCAAAGGTAAACAGCAGACAGACCTGAATCCTTATCTTTACAAGGTCGACCTCAGAACTTTGTTCAGTTTGTCTCGGTGACGGATAATGGAAGGAAGGGCAGGCAACTGGTCGACTTCATTTAAATAAACAAATAAAAAATAAGATAAACTCTCAGGAATAGATAAATAATAACAAAAAAATTGTAAAGTGGAGAAAGCGAGAGCGCGCGAATGCACTCAAGCAAACACAAACAGCACAGCAAGATGCGTATTTTTTTTTAAAATTGACAAAATAAATCAAAAATGAATCAAAAATAAAAATAAGTGGAAAAGGCGAGAGTGCGCGAGCACACAGGAGCAAAGACAATCAGCGCACCTTGATGCGTAGTAAAAAAAAATAATAAATAGACAACTGGTCGACCTCATTAGAAATAAAAACCCAAAAGATTAGATAGACAAACAAACAAACACATAAATGTGGAGAGAAGGGCAGTGCGCGCAGGAGCAAAGGTAAACAACAGACAGACCTGAATCCTTATCTTTACAAGGTCGACCTCAGAACTTTGTTCAGTTTGTCTCGGTGACGGATAATGGAAGGAAGGGCAGGCAACTGGTCGACTTCATTTAAATAAACAAATAAAAAATAAGATAAACTCTCAGGAATAGATAAATAATAACAAAAAAATTGTAAAGTGGAGAAAGCGAGAGCGCGCGAATGCACTCAAGCAAACACAAACAGCACAGCACGATGCGTATTTTTTTTTAAATTGACAAAATAAATCAAAAATACATATAAGTGGAAAAGGCGAGAGTGCGCGAGCACACAGGAGCAAAGACAAGCAGCGCAGCTTGATGCGTAGTAAATAAAATAATGAATAGACAACTGGTCGACCTCATTAGAAATAAAAACCCAAAAGATTAGATAGAGAAACAAACAAACACATAAATGTGGAGAGAAGGGCAGTGTGCGCAGGAGCAAAGGTAAACAGCAGACAGACCTGAATCCTTACCTTTACAAGGTCGACCTCAGAACTTTGTTCATTTTGTCTCAGTGACGGATAATGGAAGGAAGGGCAGGCAACTGGTCGACTTCGTCTCGGTGACGGATAATGGAAGGAAGGGCAGGCAACTGGTCGACTTCATTTAAATAAACAAATAAAAAATAAGGTAAACTCTCAGTAATAGATAAATAATAACAAAAAAATTGTAAAGTGGAGAAAGCGAGAGCGCGCGAATGCACTCAAGCAAACACAAACAGCACAGCACGATGCGTATTTTTTTTTAAAATTGACAAAATAAATCAAAAATAAAAATAAGTGGAAAAGGCGAGAGTGTGCGAGCACACAGGAGCAAAGACAAGCAGCGCAGCTTGATGCGTAGTAAAAAAAATAATAAATAGACAACTGGTCGACCTCATTAGAAATAAAAACCCAAAAGATTAGATAGACAAACAAACAAACACATAAATGTGGAGAGAAGGGCAGTGCGCGCAGGAGCAAAGGTAAACAGCAGACAGACCTGAATCCTTATCTTTACAAGGTCGACCTCAGAACTTTGTTCAGTTTGTCTCGGTGACGGATAATGGAAGGAAGGGCAGGCAAATGGTCGACTTCATTTAAATAAACAAATAAAAAATAAGATAAACTCTCAGGAATAGATAAATAATAACAAAATCATTGTAAAGTGGAGAAAGCGTGAAGCGCGAATGCACTCAAGCAAACACAAACAGCACAGCACGATGCGTATTTTTTTTAAAATTGACAAAATAAATCAAAAATAAATCAAAAATAAAATTAAGTGGAAAAGGCGAGAGTGCGCGAGCACACAGGAGCAAAGACAAGCAGCGCAGCTTGATGCGTAGTAAAAAAAATAAAAAATAGACAACTGGTCGACCTCATTAGAAATAAGAACCCAAAAGATTAGATAGACAAACAAACAAACACATAAATGTGGAGAGAAGGGCAGTGCGGGCAGGAGCAAAGGTAAACAGCAGACAGACCTGAATCCTTATCTTTACAAGGTCGACCTCAGAACTTTGTTCAGTTTGTCTCGGTGACAGATAATGGAAGGAAGGGCAGGCAACTGGTCGACTTCATTTAAATAAACAAATAAAAAATAAGATAAACTCTCAGGAATAGATAAATAATAACAAAAAAATTGTAAAGTGGAGAAAGCGAGAGCGCGCGAATGCACTCAAGCAAACACAAACAGCACAGCACGATGCGTATTTTTTTTTAAAATTGACAAAATAAATCAAAAATGAATCAAAAATAAAAATAAGTGGAAAAGGCGAGAGTGCGCGAGCACACAGGAGCAAAGACAATCAGCGCAGCTTGATGCGTAGTAAAAAAAAATAATAAATAGACAACTGGTCGACCTCATTAGAAATAAAAACCCAAAAGATTAGATAGACAAACAAACAAACACATAAATGTGGAGAGAAGGGCAGTGCGCGCAGGAGCAAAGGTAAACAACAGACAGACCTGAATCCTTATCTTTACAAGGTCGACCTCAGAACTTTGTTCAGTTTGTCTCGGTGACGGATAATGGAAGGAAGGGCAGGCAACTGGTCGACTTCATTTAAATAAACAAATAAAAAATAAGATAAACTCTCAGGAATAGATAAATAATAACAAAAAAATTGTAAAGTGGAGAAAGCGAGAGCGCGCGAATGCACTCAAGCAAACACAAACAGCACAGCACGATGCATATTTTTTTATTAAATTGACAAAATAAATCAAAAATAAATCAAAAATAAAAATAAGTGGAAAAGGCGAGAGTGCGCGAGCACACAGGAGCAAAGACAAGCAGCGCAGCTTGATGCGTAGTAAAAAAAATAATAAATAGACAACTGGTCGACCTCATTAGAAATAAAAACCCAAAAGATTAGATAGACAAACAAACAAACACATAAATGTGGAGAGAAGGGCAGTGTGCGCAGGAGCAAATGTAAACAGCAGACAGACCTGAATCCTTATCTTTACAAGGTCGACCTCAGAACTTTGTTCAGTTTGTCTCGGTGACGGATAATGGAAGGAAGGGCAGGCAACTGGTCGACTTCATTTAAATAAACAAATAAAAAATAAGATAAACTCTCAGGAATAGATAAATAATAACAAAAATTGTAAAGTGGAGAAAGCGAGAGCGCGCGAATGCACTCAAGCAAACACAAACAGCACAGCACGATGCGTATTTTTTTTAAATTGACAAAATAAATCAAAAATAAATCAAAAATAAAAATAAGTGGAAAAGGCGAGAGTGCGCGAGCACACAGGAGCAAAGACAAGCAGCGCAGCTTGATGCGTAGTAAAAAAAAAATAATAAATAGACAACTGGTCGACCTCATTAGAAATAAAAACCCAAAAGATTAGATAGACAAACAAACAAACACATAAATGTGGAGAGAAGGGCAGTGCGCGCAGGAGCAAAGGTAAACAGCAGACAGACCTGAATCCTTATCTTTACAAGGTCGACCTCAGAACTTTGTTCAGTTTGTCTCGGTGACGGATAATGGAAGGAAGGGCAGGCAACTGGTCGACTTCATTTAAATAAACAAATAAAAAATAAGATAAACTCTCAGGAATAGATAAATAATAACAAAAAAATTGTAAAGTGGAGAAAGCGAGAGCGCGCGAATGCACTCAAGCAAACACAAACAGCACAGCAAGATGCGTATTTTTTTTTAAAATTGACAAAATAAATCAAAAATGAATCAAAAATAAAAATAAGTGGAAAAGGCGAGAGTGCGCGAGCACACAGGAGCAAAGACAATCAGCGCACCTTGATGCGTAGTAAAAAAAAATAATAAATAGACAACTGGTCGACCTCATTAGAAATAAAAACCCAAAAGATTAGATAGACAAACAAACAAACACATAAATGTGGAGAGAAGGGCAGTGCGCGCAGGAGCAAAGGTAAACAACAGACAGACCTGAATCCTTATCTTTACAAGGTCGACCTCAGAACTTTGTTCAGTTTGTCTCGGTGACGGATAATGGAAGGAAGGGCAGGCAACTGGTCGACTTCATTTAAATAAACAAATAAAAAATAAGATAAACTCTCAGGAATAGATAAATAATAACAAAAAAATTGTAAAGTGGAGAAAGCGAGAGCGCGCGAATGCACTCAAGCAAACACAAACAGCACAGCACGATGCGTATTTTTTTTTAAATTGACAAAATAAATCAAAAATACATATAAGTGGAAAAGGCGAGAGTGCGCGAGCACACAGGAGCAAAGACAAGCAGCGCAGCTTGATGCGTAGTAAATAAAATAATGAATAGACAACTGGTCGACCTCATTAGAAATAAAAACCCAAAAGATTAGATAGAGAAACAAACAAACACATAAATGTGGAGAGAAGGGCAGTGTGCGCAGGAGCAAAGGTAAACAGCAGACAGACCTGAATCCTTACCTTTACAAGGTCGACCTCAGAACTTTGTTCATTTTGTCTCAGTGACGGATAATGGAAGGAAGGGCAGGCAACTGGTCGACTTCGTCTCGGTGACGGATAATGGAAGGAAGGGCAGGCAACTGGTCGACTTCATTTAAATAAACAAATAAAAAATAAGGTAAACTCTCAGTAATAGATAAATAATAACAAAAAAATTGTAAAGTGGAGAAAGCGAGAGCGCGCGAATGCACTCAAGCAAACACAAACAGCACAGCACGATGCGTATTTTTTTTAAAATTGACAAAATAAATCAAAAATAAAAATAAGTGGAAAAGGCGAGAGTGTGCGAGCACACAGGAGCAAAGACAAGCAGCGCAGCTTGATGCGTAGTAAAAAAAATAATAAATAGACAACTGGTCGACCTCATTAGAAATAAAAACCCAAAAGATTAGATAGACAAACAAACAAACACATAAATGTGGAGAGAAGGGCAGTGCGCGCAGGAGCAAAGGTAAACAGCAGACAGACCTGAATCCTTATCTTTACAAGGTCGACCTCAGAACTTTGTTCAGTTTGTCTCGGTGACGGATAATGGAAGGAAGGGCAGGCAAATGGTCGACTTCATTTAAATAAACAAATAAAAAATAAGATAAACTCTCAGGAATAGATAAATAATAACAAAATCATTGTAAAGTGGAGAAAGCGTGAAGCGCGAATGCACTCAAGCAAACACAAACAGCACAGCACGATGCGTATTTTTTTTAAAATTGACAAAATAAATCAAAAATAAATCAAAAATAAAATTAAGTGGAAAAGGCGAGAGTGCGCGAGCACACAGGAGCAAAGACAAGCAGCGCAGCTTGATGCGTAGTAAAAAAAATAAAAAATAGACAACTGGTCGACCTCATTAGAAATAAGAACCCAAAAGATTAGATAGACAAACAAACAAACACATAAATGTGGAGAGAAGGGCAGTGCGGGCAGGAGCAAAGGTAAACAGCAGACAGACCTGAATCCTTATCTTTACAAGGTCGACCTCAGAACTTTGTTCAGTTTGTCTCGGTGACAGATAATGGAAGGAAGGGCAGGCAACTGGTCGACTTCATTTAAATAAACAAATAAAAAATAAGATAAACTCTCAGGAATAGATAAATAATAACAAAAAAATTGTAAAGTGGAGAAAGCGAGAGCGCGCGAATGCACTCAAGCAAACACAAACAGCACAGCACGATGCGTATTTTTTTTTAAAATTGACAAAATAAATCAAAAATGAATCAAAAATAAAAATAAGTGGAAAAGGCGAGAGTGCGCGAGCACACAGGAGCAAAGACAATCAGCGCAGCTTGATGCGTAGTAAAAAAAAATAATAAATAGACAACTGGTCGACCTCATTAGAAATAAAAACCCAAAAGATTAGATAGACAAACAAACAAACACATAAATGTGGAGAGAAGGGCAGTGCGCGCAGGAGCAAAGGTAAACAACAGACAGACCTGAATCCTTATCTTTACAAGGTCGACCTCAGAACTTTGTTCAGTTTGTCTCGGTGACGGATAATGGAAGGAAGGGCAGGCAACTGGTCGACTTCATTTAAATAAACAAATAAAAAATAAGATAAACTCTCAGGAATAGATAAATAATAACAAAAAAATTGTAAAGTGGAGAAAGCGAGAGCGCGCGAATGCACTCAAGCAAACACAAACAGCACAGCACGATGCGTATTTTTTTTTAAATTGACAAAATAAATCAAAAATACATATAAGTGGAAAAGGCGAGAGTGCGCGAGCACACAGGAGCAAAGACAAGCAGCGCAGCTTGATGCGTAGTAAATAAAATAATAAATAGACAACTGGTCGACCTCATTAGAAATAAAAACCCAAAAGATTAGATAGAGAAACAAACAAACACATAAATGTGGAGAGAAGGGCAGTGTGCGCAGGAGCAAAGGTAAACAGCAGACAGACCTGAATCCTTACCTTTACAAGGTCGACCTCAGAACTTTGTTCATTTTGTCTCAGTGACGGATAATGGAAGGAAGGGCAGGCAACTGGTCGACTTCGTCTCGGTGACGGATAATGGAAGGACGGGCAGGCAACTGGTCGACTTCATTTAAATAAACAAATAAAAAATAAGGTAAACTCTCAGTAATAGATAAATAATAACAAAAAAATTGTAAAGTGGAGAAAGCGAGAGCGCGCGAATGCACTCAAGCAAACACAAACAGCACAGCACGATGCGTATTTTTTTTTAAAATTGACAAAATAAATCAAAAATAAAAATAAGTGGAAAAGGCGAGAGTGCGCGAGCACACAGGAGCAAAGACAAGCAGCGCAGCTTGATGCGTAGTAAAAAAAATAATAAATAGACAACTGGTCGACCTCATTAGAAATAAAAACCCAAAAGATTAGATAGACAAACAAACAAACACATAAATGTGGAGAGAAGGGCAGTGCGCGCAGGAGCAAAGGTAAACAGCAGACAGACCTGAATCCTTATCTTTACAAGGTCGACCTCAGAACTTTGTTCAGTTTGTCTCGGTGACGGATAATGGAAGGAAGGGCAGGCAACTGGTCGACTTCATTTAAATAAACAAATAAAAAATAAGATAAACTCTCAGGAATAGATAAATAATAACAAAATCATTGTAAAGTGGAGAAAGCGTGAAGCGCGAATGCACTCAAGCAAACACAAACAGCACAGCACGATGCGTATTTTTTTTTAAAATTGACAAAATAAATCAAAAATAAATCAAAAATAAAATTAAGTGGAAAAGGCGAGAGTGCGCGAGCACACAGGAGCAAAGACAAGCAGCGCAGCTTGATGCGTAGTAAAAAAAATAAAAAATAGACAACTGGTCGACCTCATTAGAAATAAGAACCCAAAAGATTAGATAGACAAACAAACAAACACATAAATGTGGAGAGAAGGGCAGTGCGGGCAGGAGCAAAGGTAAACAGCAGACAGACCTGAATCCTTATCTTTACAAGGTCGACCTCAGAACTTTGTTCAGTTTGTCTCGGTGACAGATAATGGAAGGAAGGGCAGGCAATTGGTCGACTTCATTTAAATAAACAAATAAAAAATAAGATAAACTCTCAGGAATAGATAAATAATAACAAAAAAATTGTAAAGTGGAGAAAGCGAGAGCGCGAATGCACTCAAGCAAACACAAACAGCACAGCACGATGCGTATTTTTTTTAAAATTGACAAAATAAATCAAAAATAAAAATAAGTGTAAAAGGCGAGAGTGCGCGAGCACACAGGAGCAAAGACAAGCAGCGCACCTTGATGCGTACTAAAAAAAATAATAAATAGACAACTGGTCGACCTCATTAGAAATAAAAACCCAAAATATTAGATAGACAAACAAACAAACACATAAATGTGGAGAGAAGGGCAGTGCGCGCAGGAGCAAAGGTAAACAGCAGACAGACCTGAATCCTTATCTTTACAAGGTCGACCTCAGAACTTTGTTCAGTTTGTCTCGGTGACGGATAATGGAAGGAAGGGCAGGCAACTGGTCGACTTCATTTAAATAAACAAATAAAAAATAAGATAAACTCTCAGGAATAGATAAATAATAACAAATAAATTGTAAAGTGGAGAAAGCGAGAGCGCGCGAATGCACTGAAGCAAACACAAACAGCACAGCACGATGCGTATTTTTTTAAATTGACAAAATAAATCAAAAATAAATCAAAAATAAAAATAAGTGGAAAAGGCGAGAGTGCGCCAGCACACAGGAGCAAAGACAAGCAGCGCAGCTTGATGCGTAGTAAAAAAAATAATAAATAGACAACTGGTCGACCTCATTAGAAATAAAAACCCAAAAGATTAGATAGACAAACAAACAAACACATAAATGTGGAGAGAAGGGCAGTGCGCGCAGGAGCAATGGTAAAGAGCAGACAGACCTGAATCCTTATCTTTACAAGGTCGACCTCAGAACTTTGTTCAGTTTGTCTCGGTGAAGGATAATGGAAGGAAGGGCAGGCAACTGGTCGACTTCATTTAAATAAACAAATAAAAAATAAGATAAACTCTCAGGAATAGATAAATAATAACAAAAAAATTGTAAAGCGGAGAAAGCGAGAGCGCGCGAATGCACTCAAGCAAACACAAACAGCACAGCACGATGCGTATTTTTTTTTAAAATTGACAAAATAAATCAAAAATAAATCAAAAATAAAATAAGTGGAAAAGGCGAGAGTGCGCGAGCACACAGGAGCAAAGACAAGCAGCGCAGCTTGATGCGTAGTAAAAAAAATAATAAATAGACAACTGGTCGACCTCATTAGAAATAAAAACCCAAAAGATTAGATAGACAAATAAACAAACACATAAATGTGGAGAGAAGGGTACTGCGGGCAGGAGCAAAGGTAAACAGCAGACACCTGAATCCTTATCTTTACAAGGTCGACCTCAGAACTTTGTTCAGTTTGTCTCGGTGACGGATAATGGAAGGAAGGGCAGGCAACTGGTCGACTTCATTTAAATAAACAAATATAAAATAAGATAAACTCTCAGGAATAGATAAATAATAACAAAAAAATTGTAAAGTGGAGAAAGCGAGAGCGCGCGAATGCACTCAAGCAAACACAAAGAGCACAGAACGATGCATATTTTTTTTTAAAATTGACAAAGTAAATCAAAAATAAAAATAAGTGGAAAAGGCGAGAGTGCGCGAGCACACAGGAGCAAAGACAAGCAGCGCAGCTTGATGCGTAGTAAAAAAATAATAAATAGACAACTGGTCGACCTCATTAGAAATAAAATCCCAAAAGATTAGATAGACAAACAAACAAACACATAAATGTGGAGAGAAGGGCAGTGCGCGCAGGAGCAAAGGTAAACAGCAGACTGACCTGAATCCTTATCTTTACAAGGTCGACCTCAGAACTTTGTTCAGTTTGTCTCGGTGACGGATAATGGAAGGAAGGGCAGGCAACTGGTCGACTTCATTTAAATAAACAAATAAAAAATAAGATAAACTCTCAGGAATAGATAAATAATAACAAAAAAATTGTAAAGTGGAGAAAGCGAGAGCGCGCGAATGCACTCAAGTAAACACAAACCGCATAGCACGATGCGTATTTTTTTTTAAAATTGACAAAATAAATCAAAAATAAATCAAAAATAAAAATAAGTGGAAAAGGCGAGAGTGCGCGAGCACACAGGAGCAAAGACAAGCAGCACAGCTTGATGCGTAGTAAAAAAAATAATAAATAGACAACTGGTGGACCTCATTAGAAATAAAAACCCAAAAGATTAGATAGACAAACAAACAAACACATAAATGTGGAGAGAAGGGCAGTGTGCGCAGGAGTAAAGATAAACAGCAGACAGACCTGAATCCTTATCTTTACAAGGTCGACCTCAGAACTTTGTTCAGTTTGTCTCGGTGACGGATAATGGAAGGAAGGGCAGGCAACTGGTCGACTTCATTTAAATAAACAAATAAAAAATAAGATAAACTCTCAGGAATAGATAAATAATAACAAAAAAATTGTAAAGTGGAGAAAGCGAGAGCGCGCGAATGCACTCAAGCAAACACAAACAGCACAGCACGATGCGTATTTTTTTTAAAATTGACAAAATAAATCAAAAATAAATCAAAAATAAAAATAAGTGGAAACGGCGAGAGTGCGCGAGCACACAGGAGCAAAGACAAGCAGCGCAGCTTGATTCGTACTAAAAAAAATAATAAATAGACAACTGGTCGACCTCATTAGAAATAAAAACCCAAAAGATTAGGTACACAAACAAACAAACACATAAATGTGGAGAGAAGGGCAGTGCGCGCAGGAGCAAAGGTAAACAGCAGACAGACCTGAATCCTTATCTTTACAAGGTCGACCTCAGAACATTGTTCAGTTTGTCTCGGTGACGGATAATGGAAGGAAGGGCAGGCAACTGGTCGACTTCATTTAAATAAACAAATAAAAAATAAGATAAACTCTCAGGAATAGATAAATAATAACAAAAAAATTGTAAAGTGGAGAAAGCGAGAGCGCGCGAATGCACTCAAGCAAACACAAACAGCACAGCACGATGCATATTTTTTTATTAAATTGACAAAATAAATCAAAAATAAATCAAAAATAAAAATAAGTGGAAAAGGCGAGAGTGCGCGAGCACACAGGAGCAAAGACAAGCAGCGCAGCTTGATGCGTAGTAAAAAAAATAATAAATAGACAACTGGTCGACCTCATTAGAAATAAAAACCCAAAAGATTAGATAGACAAACAAACAAACACATAAATGTGGAGAGAAGGGCAGTGTGCGCAGGAGCAAATGTAAACAGCAGACAGACCTGAATCCTTATCTTTACAAGGTCGACCTCAGAACTTTGTTCAGTTTGTCTCGGTGACGGATAATGGAAGGAAGGGCAGGCAACTGGTCGACTTCATTTAAATAAACAAATAAAAAATAAGATAAACTCTCAGGAATAGATAAATAATAACAAAAATTGTAAAGTGGAGAAAGCGAGAGCGCGCGAATGCACTCAAGCAAACACAAACAGCACAGCACGATGCGTATTTTTTTTAAATTGACAAAATAAATCAAAAATAAATCAAAAATAAAAATAAGTGGAAAAGGCGAGAGTGCGCGAGCACACAGGAGCAAAGACAAGCAGCGCAGCTTGATGCGTAGTAAAAAAAAATAATAAATAGACAACTGGTCGACCTCATTAGAAATAAAAACCCAAAAGATTAGATAGACAAACAAACAAACACATAAATGTGGAGAGAAGGGCAGTGCGGGCAGGAGCAAATGTAAACAGCAGACAGACCTGAATCCTTATCTTTACAAGGTCGACCTCAGAACTTTGTTCAGTTTGTCTCGGTGACGGATAATGGAAGGAAGGGCAGGCAACTGGTCGACTTCATTTAAATAAACAAAAAATAAGATAAACTCTCAGGAATAGACAAATAATAACAAAAATATTGTAAAGTGGAGAAAGCGAGAGCGCGCGAATGCACTCAAGCAAACACAAACAGCACAGCACGATGCGTATATTTTTTTAAATTGACAAAATAAATCAAAAATAAATCAAAAATAAAAATAAGTGGAAAAGGCGAGAGTGCGCGAGCACACAGGAGCAAAGACAAGCAGCGCA
Source organism: Perognathus longimembris pacificus (assembly GCF_023159225.1). Lineage (NCBI taxonomy): Eukaryota > Metazoa > Chordata > Mammalia > Rodentia > Heteromyidae > Perognathus > Perognathus longimembris. The sequence goes on along the minus strand of NW_025958065.1, from coordinate 6,239 downwards.
GCTTGATGCGTAGTAAAAAAAATAATAAATAGACAACTGGTCGACCTCATTAGAAATAAAAACCCAAAAGATTAGATAGACAAACAAACAAACACATAAATGTGGAGAGAAGGGCAGGGCGCGCAGGAGCAAAGGTAACCAGCAGACAGTCCTGAATCCTTATCTTTACAAGGTCGACCTCAAAACTTTGTTCAGTTTGTCTCGGTGACGGATAATGGAAGGAAGGGCAGGCAACTGGTCGACTTCATTTAAATAAACAAATAAAAAATAAGATAAACTCTCAGGAATACATAAATAATAACAAAAAAATTGTAAAGTGGAGAAAGCGAGAGCGCGCGAATGCACTCAAGCAAACACAAACAGCACAGCACGATGCGTATTTTTTTTAATTGACAAAATAAATCAAAAATAAATCAAAAATAAAAATAAGTGGAAAAGGCGAGAGTGCGCGAGCACACAGGAGCAAAGACAAGCAGCGCAGCTTGATGCGTAGTAAAAAAAATAATAAATAGACAACTGGTCGACCTCATTAGAAATAAAAACCCAAAAGATTAGATAGACAAACAAACAAACACATAAATGTGGAGAGAAGGGCAGTGCGCGCAGGAGCAAAGGTAAACAGCAGACAGACCTGAATCCTTATCTTTATAAGGTCGACCTCAAAAATTTGTTCAGTTTGTCTCGGTGACGGATAATGGAAGGAAGGGCAGGCAACTGGTCGACTTCATTTAAATAAACAAATAAAAAATAAGATAAACTCTCAGGAATAGATAAATAATAACAAAAAATTGTAAAGTGGAGAAAACGAGAGCGCGCGAATGCACTCAAGCAAACACAAACAGCACAGCACGATGCGTATTTTTTTTTAAATTGACAAAATAAATCAAAAATAAATCTAAATTAAAAATAAGTGGAAAAGGCGAGAGTGCGCGAGCACACAGGAGGAAAGACAAGCAGCGCAGCTTGATGCGTAGTAAAAGAAATAATAAATAGACAACTGGTCGACCTCATTAGAAATAAAAACCCAAAAGATTAGATAGACAAACAAACAAACACATAAATGTGGAGAGAAGGGCAGTGCGCGCAGGAGCAATGGTAAACAGCAGACAGACCTGAATCCTTATCTTTACAAGGTCGACCTCAGAACTTTGTTCAGTTTGTCTCGGTGACGGATAATGGAAGGACGGCAGGCAACTGGTCGACTTCATTTAAATAAACAAATAAAAAATAAGATAAACTCTCAGGAATAGATAAATAATAACAAATAAATTGTAAAGTGGAGAAAGCGAGAGCGCGCGAATGCACTCAAGCAAACACAAACAGCACAGCACGATGCGTATTTTTTTTAAATTGACAAAATAAATCAAATATAAATCAAAAATAAAAATAAGTGGAAAAGGCGAGAGTGCGCGAGTACACAGGAGCAAAGACAAGCAGCGCAGCTTGTTGCGTAGTAAAAAAAATAATAAATAGAAAACTGGTCGACCTCATTAAAAATAAAAACCCAAAAGATTAGATAGACAAACAAACAAACACATAAATGTGGAGAGAAGGGCAGTGCGCGCAGGAGCAAAGGTAAACAGCAGACAGACCTGAATCCTTATCTTTACAAGGTCGACCTCAGAACTTTGTTCAGTTTGTCTCGGTGACGGATAATGGAAAGCAGGGCAGGCAACTGGTCGACTTCATTTAAATAAACAAATAAAAAATAAGATAAACTCTCAGGAATAGATACATAATAACAAAAAAATTGTAAAGTAGAGAAAGCGAGAGCGCGCGAATGCACTCAAGCAACACAAACAGCACAGCACAATGCGAATTTTTTTTTAAATTGACAAAATAAATCAAAAATAAATCAAATATAAAAATAAGTGGAAAAGGAGAGAGTGCGCGAGCACACAGGAGCAAAGACAAGCAGCGCAGCTTGATACGTAGTAAAAAAAATAATAAATAGACAACTGGTCGACCTCATTAGAAATAAAAACCCAAAAGATTAGATAGACAAACAAACAAACACATAAATGTGGAGAGAAGGGCGGTGCGCGCAGGTGCAAACGTAAACAGCAGACAGACCTGAATCCTTATCTTTACAAGGTCGACCTCAGAACTTTGTTCAGTTTGTCTCGGTGTCGGATAATGGAAGGAAGGGCAGGCAACTGGTCGACTTCATTTAAATAAACAAATAAAAAATAAGATAAACTCTCAGGAATAGATAAATAATAACAAAAAAATTGTAAAGTGGAGAAAGCGAGAGCGCGCGAATGCACTCAAGCAACACAAACAGCAAAGCATGATGCGTTTTTTTTTTAAAAATTTACAAAATAAATCAAAAATAACTCAAAAATAAAAATAAGTGGAAAAGGCGAGAGTGCGCGAGCACACCGGAGCAAAGACAAGTAGCGCAGCTTGATGCGTAGTAAAAAAAATAAAAAATAGACAACTGGTCGACCTCATTAGAAAGAAAAACCCAAAAGATTAGATAGACAAACAAACAATCACATAAATGTGTAGAGAAGGGCAGTGCAGGCAGGAGCAAAGTAAAAAGCAGACAGACCTGAATCCTTATCATTACAAGGTCGACCTCAGATCTTTGTTCAGTTTGTCTCGGTGACGGATAATGGAAGGAAGGGCAGGCAACTGATCGACTTCATTTAAATAAACAAATAAAAAATAAGATAAACTCTCAGGAATAGATAAATAATAACAAAAAAATTGTAAAGTGGAGAAAGCGAGAGCGCGCGAATGCACTCAAGCAAACACAAACAGCACAGCACGATGCGTAATTTTTTTAAAAATTGAAAAAATAAATCAAAATAAATCAAAAATAAAAATGAGTGGAAAAGGCGAGAGTGCGCGAGCACACAGGAGGAAAGACAAGCAGCGCAGCTTGATGCGTAGTAAAAGAAATAATAAATAGACAACTGGTCGACCTCATTAGAAATAAAAACCCAAAAGATTAGATAGACAAACAAACAAACACATAAATGTGGAGAGAAGGGCAGTGCGCGCAGGAGCAAAGGTAAACAGCAGACAGACCTGAATCCTTATCTTTACAAGGTCGACCTCAGAACTTTGTTCAGTTTGTCTCGGTGACGGATAATGGAAAGAAGGGCAGGCAACTGGTCGACTTCATTTAAATAAACAAATAAAAAATAAGATAAACTCTCAGGAATAGATACATAATAACAAAAAAATTGTAAAGTGGAGAAAGCGAGAGCGTGCGAATGCACTCAAGCAACACAAACAGCACAGCACAATGCGAATTTTTTTTAAATTGACAAAATAAATCAAAAATAAATCAAAAATAAAAATAAGTGGAAAAGGAGAGAGTGCGCGAGCACACAGGAGCAAAGACAAGCAGCGCAGCTTGATACGTAGTAAAAAAAATAATAAATAGACAACTGGTCGACCTCCTTAGAAATAAAAACCCAAAAGATTAGATAGACAAACAAACAAACACATAAATGTGGAGAGAAGGGCGGTGCGCGCAGGTGCAAACGTAAACAGCAGACAGACCTGAATCCTTATCTTTACAAGGTCGACCTCAGAACTTTGTTCAGTTTGTCTCGGTGTCGGATAATGGAAGGAAGGGCAGGCAACTGGTCGACTTCATTTAAATAAACAAATAAAAAATAAGATAAACTCTCAGGAATAGATAAATAATAACAAAAAAATTGTAAAGTGGAGAAAGCGAGAGCGCGCGAATCCACTCAAGCAACACAAACAGCAAAGCATGATGCGTTTTTTTTTTAAAAATTTACAAAATAAATCAAAAATAAATCAAAAATAAAAATAAGTGGAAAAGGCGAGAGTGCGCGAGCACACAGGAGCAAAGACAAGCAGCGCAGCTTGATGCGTAGTAAAAAAAATAAAAAATAGACAACTGGTCGACCTCATTAGAAATAAAAACCCAAAAGATTAGATAGACAAACAAACAATCACATAAATGTGTAGAGAAGGGCAGTGCGGGCAGGAGCAAAGTAAACAGCAGACAGACCTGAATCCTTAGCTTTACAAGGTCGACCTCAGATCTTTGTTCAGTTTGTCTCGGTGACGGATAATGGAAGGAAGGGCAGGCAACTGATCGACTTCATTTAAATATACAAATAAAAAATAAGATAAACTCTCAGGAATCGATAAATAATAACAAAAAAATTGTAAAGTGGAGAAAGCGAGAGCGCGCGAATGCACTCAAGCAAACACAAACAGCACAGCACGATGCGTAATTTTTTTAAAAATTGAAAAAATAAATCAAATATAAATCAAAAATAAAAATGAGTGGAAAAGGCGAGAGTGCGCGAGCACACAGGAGGAAAGACAAGCAGCGCAGCTTGATGGGTAGTAAAAGAAATAATAAATAGACAACTGGTCGACCTCATTAGAAATAAAAACCCAAAAGATTAGATAGACAAACAAACAAACACATAAATGTGGAGAGAAGGGCAGTGCGCCCAGGAGCAAAGATAAACAGCAGACAGACCTGAATCCTTATCTTTTCAAGGTCAACCTCAGAACTTTGTTCAGTTTGTCTCGGTGACGGATAATGGAAGGAAGGGCAGGCAACTGGTCGACTTCATTTAAATAAACAAATAAAAAATAAGATAAACTCTCAGGAATAGATAAATAATAACAAAAAAATTGTAAAGTGGAGAAAGCGAGAGCGCGAGAATGCACTCAAGGAAACACAAACAGCACAGCACGATGCGTATTTTTTTTTAAATTGACAAAATAAATCAAAAATAAATCAAAAATAAAAATAAGTGGAAAAGGCGAGAGTGCGCGAGCACACAGGAGCAAAGACAAGCAGCGCAGCTTGATGCGTAGTAAAAAAAATAATAAATAGACAACTGGTCCACCTCATTAGAAATAAAATCCCAAAAGATTAGATAGACAAACAAACAAACACATAAATGTGGAGAGAAGGGCAGTGCGCGCAGGATCAAAAGTAAACAGCAGACAGACCTGAATCCTTATCTTTACAAGGTCGACTCAGAACTTTGTTCAGTTTGTCTCGGTGACGGATAATGGAAGGAAGGGCAGGCAACTGGTCGACTTCATTTAAATAATCAAATAAAAAATAAGATAAACTCTCAGGAGTAGATAAATAATAACAAAAAAATTGTAAAGTGGAGAAAGCGAGGGCGCGCGAATGCACTCAAGCCAACACAAACAGCACAGCACGATGCGTATTTTTTTTTAAATTGACAAAATAAATCAAAAATAAATCAAAAATAAAAATAAGTGGAAAAAGAGAGAGTGCGCGAGCACACAGGAGCAAAGACAAGCAGCCCAGCTTGATGCGTAGTAAAAAAATAATAAATAGACAACTGGTCGAACTCATTAGAAATAAAAACCCAAAAGATTAGATAGACAAACAAACAAACACATAAATGTGGAGAGAAGGGCAGTGCGCGCAGGAGCAAAGGTAAACAGCAGACAGACCTGAATCCTTATCTTTACAAGGTCCACCTCAGAACTTTGTTCAGTTTGTCTCGGTGACGGATAATGGAAGGAAGGGCAGGCAACTGGTCGACTTCATTTAAATAAACAAATAAAAAATACGATAAACTCTCAGGAATAGATAAATAATAACAAAAAAATTGTAAAGTGGAGAAAGCGAGAGCGCGCGAATGCACTCAAGCAAACACAAACAGCACAGCACGATGCGTATTTTTTTTTAAAAATTGACAAAATAAATCAAAAATAAATCAAAAATAAAAATGAGTGGAAAAGGCGAGAGTGCGCGAGCACACAGGAGGAAAGAAAAGCAGCGTAGCTTGATGCGTAGTAAAAGAAATAATAAATGACAACTGGTCGACCTCATTAGAAATAAAAACCCAAAAGTTTAGATAGACAAACAAACAAACACATAAATGTGGAGAGAAGGGCAGTGCAGGCAGGAGCAAATGTAAACAGCAGACAGATCTGAATCCTTATCTTTACAAGGTCGACCTCAGTACTTTGTTCAGTTTGTCTCGGTGACGGATAATGGAAGGAAGGGCAGGCAACTGGTCGACTTCATTTAAATAAAAAAATAAAAAATGAGATAAACTCTCAGGAATAGATAAATAATAAAAAAATTGTAAAGTGGAGAAAGCGAGAGCGCGCGAATGCACTCAAGCAAACACAAACAGCACAGCACGATGCGTATTTTTTTTAAAATTGACAAAATAAATCAAAAATAAATCAAAAATAAAAATAAGTGGAAAAGGCGAGAGGGCGCGAGCACACAGGAGCAA